>NC_056586.1:28918160-28993160 GCF_018340385.1 Cyprinus carpio | reverse complement strand
TTCAATCTCTCTCGCTCTCTCTCTCACACACACACACACACACACACACACACATGCCTGTGCACTCTCACACACACATGTGCACAATCACACACACGCACTCACACACACAAACTAATACCTTCTTGCTAAAAAGACCATTGATTTCACAGGTTATTTCATTTGGATGTATTTTTTGCCTTTACCGATGACTGACTTCCTTTTTGTCAGACTTTAGACTGTTGTACGGTCACATTGGATTTGAAAGAAACATCCTTTCTTCCATACATCCACGCTGCCTGAAAGACGACAGCTTCCTGAATCCAACGATACCAGATATGTGCACATCGGACCTCCGCTTCAAAAGATACGGCCAGGTAAGCTTTGGCCAATCAGATCGCATATGCTAATGAGGGTGGAATTAATGAGGGTGAAACTCGTTTTTATCTATATACCTAACCCTAACCCTAACCCTAACCCTAACCCTAACCCTAACCCTAACTGACATGCACAGTGTTTATTTCTTTGAGGAATCGTGAACTGCACCACACACACTAAACCTACCAGCCACTGTTGCTGTGCAAACCTAGGAGAAAGAGCCCTAAGCTCTCTAGCCCCATTTTGGGATTTTTTGCATCAACAGAAAAATATTTTTGGTGCCCCTGGAAGTCGAAGAGTGGTGTCCAGTAAACAGGTGGCCATCAGGAGTATAAGAAGGACAGTGCATTTACCGAGGTTGAACTATGTTTCAGCTTCTGGATTTCATTCATTCCTAAACCATCCTAATCCTACCCATTCTACCCCTAATAATTTATATGGAGAAGAATTATCCATAAATATTAATAAATACTATAAAAAAACCTTAATATAAAAACAACATTTATTATTGAAAACAATACTCGTCTATAAGATTAAAAATCTCACTATCTGTGGTTCAACGTTAAAAAGACCAAATATATTGGTGGTGAAGTAGTGGGCCTAGGCCGTGGGGGCAGGCCTTGGCCGAGGCAGGAGAGCGGCCAGAAGGAGTATTGAAGGACTGTGCATTACCAGAGCTGGACTGTGCTTCAGCTCTTGGATTTTTCTTCTAACCCTAACCCTAACCCTAACCCTAACCCTAACTCTTCGCATTTATCTATATAACCTAACCCTAACCCTAACCCTAACGCTCCAGTTGGAACATTCTGATAAACTGTCGGACAATTTATATGTACTTTCTTTCAATTTCTTATTAAGCGTCAAAAGAATGGGGGCCCAAATTTCTGTCTTGCATACCTCCCTTAAAACTCATGGTGCCCCTGTCTGTAGTTATGTATTATCTATCATGTTAGCAATAAAATCTTTCTAAAACACATAAATACTTTACCTCAAGTGTCAGTTGATTTTGAACTACATAGATCTCAAACCTGATGATCTTGTTACACATGCTAAAATCTGACAATGCCAATTAATATAGTCACTACACTGACACCATACACTCATTAGCATTCATTTACAATGAACACATACATTGGAAGTAAATTGATCTGTGAATTTGTGAAGAAAATTCAGAAATATGTTGGTCTATTCTTCTTGTTTTTGTATAGCCCAGCCATTATTGTTTGAGCCTCTATAAATATTTATCTTTAGTGTCTGTAGTATTCCTGTATTAAAGCAATGTGAGACGGTGGTATATGTGAAGCTTATAGTAAATGCAGGGGACTTGTATTGTGGGCTCATTAGAGTTGTGGCAGTCATAAGTGACTTTTACTTTATTCCTCCGAGGGTGTGTGTGGAGACACTGTATCTGTCACGCTCTGCTTCTCTAATTAGTCAAGACCAACTTAAAAAATCTCTGCTCAAAGAAACCTCAAAGGTCCAGAACCAGCTGGAGTGTGTTCAGTGTGATGTGTTTCTTCTTAATTTGGCCAAATGTTTGTGTGCAGCCTTATACACCATGTTAAAAAGGAAGACATGGGTGGCTGTAGCACAGGACTGGTTTGTCAAAGCAGGTATGAGTGCAGATCAAGCATGAGCAGGACTGCTGGCCTCAGCAGAGGGACCCTTAGAATGAAGTGCCATGCTTTCCACACAAGCTTAGTAATTGGTCCCACAGAAATAAGGTTTGATTCTGGGCATTAGCGAATATCCTCCTGCTGATGCTGTGCCTTAGACTGTCTAGTAAAAGTGGCTCAGTTTATACAGTCATTGTCATCAGAGGAAGACGACTGGAATAATAAAAGGACTGACCTGTTTTCCATAAGGCAGTGCAACGGTAGAAGTTACCTAACCCTAAGCTTAGCCAAGGTGTGTCTCTTTTAAAAGTAATGTATCACTGTTAAACTAGACAGTGACCAAATTTTAGATCATGACCGAAGGTCTGTGAGTAAGAGAAAACAGACAAGGTCAAGAAAGATGGTCAAGAAAATAATTATTTACAAAATATAAAATAATAGCTCTGGGTCACAGATGCCGCTTTTTGTGCGCCACAGATGAAAGAAAGAAAGTCATGTAGATTTAAAATAACTTGAGTGAATGAGGACAAAATGATCACATCTATTAAGATGAAAGCATTTTAGCAGAAACTTAGAATGTAAATGCATCAGAAATTTTTGTCCAAACATGTAAAATTTTAAATCCCATGCATTTTATCAGATGCAGTTGTCTGCACTCTCTGAAATTCTGTAAGCATCCCATGTTATTTCTGTGTCACCCCTGTGTTTGGCATTAAGTCACTTACTCTGAGAGTAATATTAACAATGTCTTTGGGTGTCAGTATGGAAGGCATGTTGTGGTAAATTCATTTCTGCAGTACCTGTGTGGACTATGAGACTCAGGAGCTGCTTAAAAAGTTTGATGGTAGACAAAAAAAAGCAATCTGCAGAGCTTTGAAAAGCTCTAAACCCTACAGAACAGTACAACTTCCTGTTCCTTCACACCATGACAAATGAGCCGCTGTCTTTGTGCTCCTCTCCCATTCTACTCATGTGCTCAAAGCTATATATCATGTTTGCTGTAAAAGGCCTCATAATGCCACTACCAAATATGGTGTTAATGAAAGGATTTTTTTTTCAATGATGGGTATGAGCATGATCTAAAAATATGTTTAGTATGGTTTACGTTGAAGTCAATTTTCTACCACTAATTCACTGGAAATGATCTCATCCTAAACAGTGGTAGAAAGAGTACTGAAAATTTGTAGTTAAGCACAAGTACTGTTACATTGCTGAAATAATACTCATTTACAAGTACAAGTACTGGTGTCAAAACAGTACTTAAGTAAAAATACAAAGTACTCCTCTCAAAAACTACTCAAGAGTACTAGTTACTAGGTACTTTTAAGCTGGCGATATTTAATGAATTTCCAAAAAATCTTCGTATCAAAGATCTATGTGGATAATAGCTAATTTGAAAAAAACACACTTTTATCTTATTGACAAAGTACGTGAATTAGTGGTCATGATAGAAAAATTTCTAACTTCAATACATTGAAAAATATCATATCAAAGTACCCATGAACTGGAGTTTGCAACTGACTTCAGTGTTGTGATGTATTTCCAAGTGAAACAGAATATTGAATAAAGGGCAGGGTTTTATTGTGGTGCACCTCCTCTCCACCTCTTGCTCATAGCAGATTCACGGTTGGATAGGAGTGGTTAAAGGGGTCCTATTATGTTCTTTTACAAAGTCTTGATTTCGTTTTCGGGGCATACTAACATGCTCTTATGCTTGGTGGTTCGAAAAACGCATTATTTTTCACATAATTTACATTATTACAATACCTTTCTCCCCATCTTGGAACAAACGGCTCAATTAGTTCCGGGTTTGATGAAGGCCCGCCTTCTGAAAAACAAAATGTGTTGTGATTGGTTCCATCTGCTACAGTATAATTAAGGATGGAATCAATATTGCTATATCAATTTGAGCTGGTTTCAGACCCTGAGAATATTGAACAAGAGGATCATGCAGAACCTTTGCATGCACAAATATTGCAAGACATATTAGAGTGGTAACATTATTGTTGTATTTTTTTGGGGGGGGAGGGGCTAAATTAGATTTTAGATAGAATGTCAACAACCGTTTAAAAACAACTGCATTTACTATGTACAGATAAGTGCAAAGGTCATGTGTATTACATCGCAGAAATGGCATACAACCTATACTTTGAAACGTACTGTAAATAACACAAACAACAACAAATAAAGCAGCACACTTACAGGCTGCGATGCAGATACAGCAGATTGTCCCAACAAAGTGGGAACTGCTCCATCTTTTAGCAAAAGCTTTTTGGTGAAACCAGCACTTTACTCCCTCATGAATCCCCTCAAAACTTCATGTTACAGCAACACTTCTTCATTGTCGCTGGAACACACACACACACTGTGAACACACAACTTCATTGTCGCGATGCCTTGCTCAAGGGCACCTAAGTCTTGTCTGATGCACTCAACCAAGCGCCGGCCCGAGACTCGACTCACAACCTTCGATGGGGAGTCCACTCCTAACCATTAGGCCACGACTCCCCCACTTCTTCATTGTCGCTGCTGTCCCATGCACTCAACCAAGCGTTTTGACCACGACCTCACACCCCTTTCTCATTAGTGTTGCGGGAATTATTTTAATGATATTCTAATGGGCCACTTTGTGACATCACACAAACCCCGGAAAACAATGTTGTAGTCCAAATGAGCTGTTCGTTGTAGTTCTTGAAAAGGGAATAAAAAAAAAAAATGAAATATCTCCCTTAGGAGTGGACATTGAGATTTGTAACTTTGTAGATCTTTTTTGTGCCTAAACATACACACCACACTCTGACTAAAATTTAAAAAGTGAAAAAGCATAATAGGCTTGATTGCCTGACAGTGATTCAACTAAAATATTAGTGTCTGAGACACTGTGAGCACAGAGACTATAGTGTGCACAGCAAATTTTTAAATGCTTAGCTTAAATATGTAATATTAATTAAATAGTGCACATAAATGGCTGCTGAGATAGTATTCTTAAGTCAAGTCACCTTTATTTATATAGCACATTTAACAATACAGACTGTAACAAAGCAACTGAACAGCATTAAATAGGAAAATAGTGTGTCAATAAAGCAAAAGGCAGTTCAACAATGAATTCAATGTCATCATCCAGCTCAGTTCAGTTTAAATAGTATCTGTGCAATCAAGTCAACAATATCACTGGAAATGAAGTGTCCCCAACTAAGCAAGCCAGAGGAACCAAAACTCCATCGGTGACAGAATGGAGAAAAAAATCTTGGGAGAAACCAGGCTCAGTCATCTGTTTCCTGTGGTCTTGTCCTAGTGGCCATCTAGGAGACAATGTCTTGACTGTGGATCTGTCTTTGGGGCTCATCTAGGTGTCCTGGTCTCCACTGACATTCAGGGCCGTAGAGGTCTGCTTTAGGTGCTGATCCACCATCTGGTCTGGATGCGTACTGGATCCAGGTGACTGCAGTGACCATCTGATCTGGATACAGAATGGATGTGGTGGCTACGGTGACCTCAGAATAAGAAAGAAACAGACTAATATTAGCGTAGATGCCATTCTTCTAACGATGTAGCAAGTACATTGTGTTATGGGAAGTGTTCCCGGTCCCGGTTTACCTAATTAATGAAGCCTAAAAATCCTTTAACGTATTTGAATATTAGAAATGTGTTAGTGTGTTAAAAGTGAAATGAGTATAGGCTTAGACTCGGAAACAGCAGTCCTTAAGTCACGACTTAACAAGAGGATTCTCCCAAGCCATCAAACTGACTTCATCAGAACCAGAACACATTCCAGAGTGCAGCGACGGCAGACATCCATTGTATTGACTTGCATGGTTCAATTGTTCACCACAAGACTAGTTCAGATAGGACCACTTTGGCAAGTTACTTGAGTTTATTGAACACAATTGATCTTTGGCGGTATGGTACCTTATGGGGGTTCTTGCTGCCAAATTAATTGAACATACAAAAGCTTAAACATTAACCCCCCAGAACCATCAGCTTGGAAATACATGACAATTAAAACACTTAATTATGACTTTAAATGCGAACAGGGGTAATCGTGTAGATGTGGCAGTGGGACGTCTATCCTGTAGATTGGTTAGGAGGATGAGTGTCTCTCAGCAGTGAGGTCCATGCCAACCGGGACTTGAAAGCCTTAGTGATCTGAAACGAAGAAGACAACGACCAGAAGGTGCACGGTAATATGCTCATGCTTTTAATAGGGAGGGAGGGAGGGTTGCGAGCCATTTGAGCATACTCACCGAGCAGTAGTGCCACGTATATATGTTGTGTCTAATAGGAGAATGGCAGTGACTGGAGCGATCTGACAGCTGACCGCATCAGCTGGTCGCAGCCTATGTCTCCGTGGCCTGACTGAACTAATGCTGGGCTCAATTAATGTGCACTTAAAAAGTAAGGGTTATTTTTGATTTCATGATGTATAATAATTTTCAATACCACTGGCAAAACTACCACATACTGTACACTGCCATATAGATATTTTAATATTTCATTTTTTTTTGTCCATCCATTTTTTCAAGGCACTCATTATTTCAAGCTTTAAAATTGGCTTAATCCAAGTCTTCTAAAAAGATTTGCTTTATATGATTAACAGATTTTATATAGGCTTTTATTTACATACATATAAATATTGATCAGTTACCATTACAAAAATCTAAATCTTAAACATTTGCTCATTCTGTGTATTTGTGTCTTTAAAATGAGATAACTTTGTTGCAAAAGCTTACAGCTAAAGAAGCTTGATTTCAAATTTTATATTTTAAAACTGAAATGAATTTACAAAAAAAAGACAAGTACACACTAATAAAATTATAAAACAAATAACCTCAATTCAGTTTGAAGTATTCAAAATATGACAACACTGAATTTTTATAAGCAGTGATTTAAGAGCCATATACAGTATGTTAGACCTATTTATTTAGATAAATGGAACATCAGATGGCTTTGACCTGTAATGACTGTACAATGTATTGATGCAGTTAGGCAGACTAGGATATTTATATGTACAAAACAGACAAATATCCCATTCCAAAACATCTCTAGCATAAACTTACATTGTACAGAAATTAAAGTTCTATCTTTGATTGTTGAAAGACTTTCTTTTGCATTTCACTTACAAACAATAAAATTCCAGTAGGATTTTCATCGGTCAGGCATTCTGAATGGTTGAAAACTTTTGACAAAGTTTAATCTAGGAGTAAAGAGAAATAATTTCTACTTGAAAAGCACGGAGAGAGATCGTGACTGCACACAGTCTGCGCACAAGCAGTTAATTTGTATAAGTTAGGGCTATTTGCAGCTCGCATCCAGTTTTCTGCGATTATATTAATGTATTCTCATGTTACAATAAAGCGCTTGCCACATTTGCGTGGGAATTATTACAATTATGTTGAATACCTGAAATTCTGCACAGACATTCAGACTCTGTAATCAACTGGAGGCAGATGCGTGTCAAACTCACTGTCAGAGAGCAGAGGGAGACGCAGCTTGTATCAGTGTATATTTGGTAGATACTGTGGAAAATGTGTAATGGAACCATGTCAGATATTTCAGTATTGGTATCAGAATATAGATATTTATGATAACACTACCATGTACTTTGTTTCTCCAAACTTTGAGTCCATAAATCACACTGATCTCCCTCACTGTCTGATCAGCTCTTCACCTGCTGCATCGATCGGATATCTTTATTGGCTACTGAAGTACCGTTAAAGGTTTGAATATCAATTCAAATTGTGGGCGTACTCAGTAACGAACTATGATTTAATAGTAACGAAGTAGATTATTTTGCTTAATTTGCACTTAAGTACAAGTAAAAGAAAAGCAAAAAAAAAACACTAAAAAAATAACAAAAAAACTAAAAAAACACAAAAAAACTACTTAATTACAGTAACATGAGTAGTTGTAATTCGTTACCTCCAACACTGATCCTAAAGCAGAGTTATTCTGAAATGAAATGCAGTCCTGATTTGTTTGCCTTGTAATGATGATTTAAATGAAGAAGATTTAAATCAATGCTCCTCTCGTCTCTTTACATCAACATTCACATTTTCATTTTGACATTTTTATGTAAAGTTTATTTGGAAGGATCTGTACTATATAAATACATACAAATTGACTCAATCATAAGTGCAGTTATCAAATAATAAGCACATAACTGAAACTACTTAATATTTCATTCATTAATACTTATATACTTGCATATATGTAACACATGTAATGTGAATTTATATATTTTACTTGTATGCACTAATGTTAGTCAATGCAAAACACATGTAACGTACGTAACATTTTTTCACCAAGAGAAACAAGACTGATTTACATGGACATACCTGATATGATCATCCAACCATCCATCAATCTCTCCATCCATTCATTCTCCGAAGCACGCATTCATAAGCACACTCGCATCCACGAACAGTTTAATGTCTCTGTTTCACCTACACTATTCTGGAGGAAACTCACACAGACATGGAGAGAACATGCAAACTCCACACGGAAAGGCTATGAACTGGTCTTGAAGGCCTTTTGAGATTTGCTGTGTACAGAACACTATGTACAAAAGCACAGATCTGTAATTATTAATTATTTGACTTTAGAGAAGAATATGTAGCTATAGGTACATTAGTTACATGAAAAATTTACCCTATAGTGAGATTTTGAGAGAGAAAATCTGAAATTGTCAAGGTCACATTTATCAAAAAAACAATCACAATGGCACAATAACTCATCAGACATGTTACTAGAGTTACTTCACAACAACCAAGTTGCAGTGGTCAAAGTCATTTGGTCTTTTCCTTGGGAAATAAAATGATACAATTATTTACACAAAAAACATCATATTCCTACTGTCGGCAAATGATTATTCTGATTTTAAACTGACATGGCTGCAGAAGAGGAGGGATATGCCAGTGAAGAATAATTGCTGTTCTCAGTTGGAATCAAAAACACAGTGGCCAAAGCAGCCGCTCTCTGCAGAAAATCACTTGACTTTTTCTTTCTCTTTCTCTTTCTCTTTCTCTTTCTCTTTCTCTTTCTCTTTCTCGCTAATGACCCGGTTTGAGTATTAGAGCAAGGGAAGGAGAGAGATGGAAAGAGCGGTGTGATTAATATGGATAGAGCACACTCAGGCTGCTTCATGCTGTGAGATGCCATAAACTCAACTCTTTATAAGGCAGAATAAAGAAAAGTCTTCCTCCCACTGCTTTCTCAGAAAAACAAACACTGTAAATATTTGTAAGTCTACATAGAATGTGTTTGTCCTTGAAGCCATTCTTTGAGTCTTGAATTATTTACAGGGCATCATTTCAGTTTTTTAAGATCTCTGAGAAGCTCATGCACAGCCTTGAGGGATGAGTGCTGTTCACAAAGAGCAAATGCTTTCTCCAGCACCCCAAAAATTCTCCTGCTGTCATAAATATCATTCAGCATCTGCACAGCATCACAGGAAATGCCACAACAAGGTTCGATTTGTGCAGTTTTGTCACAGTTATGCCTAACCGTTTATGCCTTAGTGTTTGTAATACTACACAATGACTCAAACTGCTAAAGAGTCAAACATGTGAAATCTCCTATGGCCTTTAACGTACACACCCCTGAAACGCTGAAGATACTTCAAACACTTCATCAACATTAGTGTTATAGTCAGTTGTGACCATCCAGAGAAGTGTATTGGATATCCATGCAAGAGAGAGAATCAAAGATTTTAATGTTTTTCACTTTTCAGTGTAATGTATTTCCTCTCATGAACAAAAATGTCTTGATCTAATGCGGACATCATATCCTTTTTCTTAATACAAGTTCATATATTTGCATTTTACTTCAGTATATTGTGATGGTGTAATGCAGGTTTTCATTTGATTCATTTTTTTTAATCTATGTTGCTGAATACAACAAAGTTGTAAAGTTCTGCTCATGATTTTGCTTTATTTTCATTGAATGTACTGTAAATCATTAATTTAATTTAATTTGAACATGAACAAATGCAGAATGGAAAACAATTATTTTGATGAAATAATGAAACCATTTACAGTAGCTTTTCTGGACACACAATGACATTGCTAAATGCAGACCCATAGATTAGGCTTAAAAAATGCCCAAAAAACATAGTAAGTCTATACATGAACATCTTAAATGATTCTGTGACCTCGCTATAAGCTATTGTTACATGTCAGTTGTTTTCTGTGAGTTTCCCTTGACCTTAGTTGTCTTGATTATGTCATTCTGTTCACCTGTGTATCATTAATCATCTCATTTGCCCCTTTGTTTTGCATTTATGCCCTCATTTTCGGACTGGTCTTTGTCCTGGATTAATTTGAGTTCATGTGTTTGTGGTTGTATGTTCTCCTGGTGATTCGCCAGTCCATTGTGTTCAAATTGGAATTACAGACTATTTCAGTTTACTCCATTCTTGTGTGCTTCTGTACCACCACATACCGTTACAGCTATGGGTCCATTGTTATATTTTTGAAAGATGTTTATGAATTGGACTAAACAATTCAAATCAAACTGAATCAGTAAGAGCAGTAATTCCACTGTTTCTTTAGAAATCAATCAAACCATGAAAGATAAAAAAAAACAACATTAACCCAATTTACAACAAAATAATCTGTCTTTGTGCCAATATTGTTGCTGCTTCTTCACAAATGGTAAAATCCCCCATAAAAAGAAGTTAAAAATACCCCCCCCACACCCTTTAATTATGTCAGTCCCAGGCACAACACTGATTGCGTACAAAAGGCTGAAACAAATGCTAACCCTAACCCTTTGTATAGCATTGTTAGCACATTCTGATAGATGGTATTACTGTCACAATCAAATCCATCTGTGATTTTTCAGAACTTTGAACTGACCTTTTGATGACAGGTGACTGCCTGATTGAGTTAACCTATGAGATTTGGTCTTAACTGGAAATCAAGTCAGTAAAAATCATTTTCCAATATGTCACCGTGCTACAAACTGCAGCGAGTACAACAGGACTGTTTGACTTCATATGGCGCTGCACAGGTGTGTGTCTGATTTGAGCCATGCATGCTGGTTAGAAATATTGTCCAACTTGAGACGGCACTGATGGCACGTCACTGTGACGTATAGCAGTGGTTCCCAATCCTGGTCCTGGAGAACCCCCAACACTGCACATTTTAGATGTCTCCCTATTCAAACACATCTGATTCAACTCATCAGCTCATTAGTGAAGATTCCAAGACCTCAAATGTGTGTGTCAGGTAAGAGGGACTCCAAAAACGTCCAGTGTTGGGGGTTCTCCAGGACCAGGACTGGGAACCACTGACGTATAGCATCAAAATTTTCAGGAGCAATTGGAGATCAACTGGCTGGATTAGATGGGCCGGATTCAACAATGAGAACAATCTGTTATGCATTTATTCTGACACCTTTTGCTAATGTTCACAAATCTGTTTTCATAACAGTAAAAAACATTTTCATGTAATCTTAATATTGTGTCATTTTTATTAAAATAAAATTGTCCTTACGAAAATGAACCAAAATTTTATTATAGTAAAAGTGTAGAAAAAAATTGATTTTTGGCGTATTGGTTACCATTTATATAACCACAGTTTTACTTCAAATACCATGGTTAAACTATGGTTAGTGTAGCAAAACCATGGTTAATATTTGGCCATGGTTTAACTATAGTAACCAGGTTTTTTTTTTTTTTGTAGACTAGTTAAACCATGGTTAATTTTCGTAAGGGTGATTAAAAATATGGACCCCGCTTTATTGGTACTTATACAGGTTTATCCTGATCTTCTTACAGGCACTTTATTTAGCAGCACATAAACCTACCGAATAAACAGTCATTCTTACATGTAAAATTGTAACATCTGTTTATCTGAGGAATATTAAGTCTAAGAATATGAACTTGATCTGCAACAAAGTGTGCAAACTCTGTGCGAGCGTCACTACGGGAAACAGAAAGTGTCCTTTTAACTCGCCAATCGGTTAACAAAAGTAACAAGCCACGTAGGCCACCAGAGCTAAGAATTGGCTTATAGTGAGACACAGAAAAGTAATATCTACGATAATTCAAGTTCACCTTTTCATGTTATTGCCTTGACAAACTCATCACGGAGTTATAGATTTAGCAATGCTATTGAAAAACATTGCTCCATCCTTGTGCTTTTGGATAATGACCTATGTTCCTTCAACAGGATTTGTTAGTTATTAATGTTTAAGTCATTTCGTGCCTTTCCGAATAAGGTATTGATAGACTGCGACTCTTTTAGATAAAATCAGCTTTACACAATGCTCCTCTAGCCTTAAGAATGCAGTTTCCCTTAAATGTTTTAACAGATTGGGTCGCATGGCGAGAGAGATGTGCTAGTGAGAATGAGAGAGGACAGCAGACCTGTACGTGTCTTTCATCAGTAATGAGTTTCATTCGCGTTTTCGTTAGATGGCAGCAAAGCATCAGAGAAACATCAGAGCAGCTCTGCAGCATCCGCATCCGAACACAAGCGCGAGCTGCTGCTGCTGTCATTACCGAACCGAACCGAGCTGAGCCGAGCCGAGGCAGAACACACACGCACACACGCACGGGGACGGGGCAGATCTGCATTCATCGGAACCAGACGAAATGAGCTGCTTTTGGATACACTCGATCCTCATCCCGGGATTCTTCGTACTCTTCGGATTTGAAGGTAAGCCATCTGATGGTCTTTTGTCATCATGTTTTTTATTTCTGCAGGCGCTCGTGAGGCGTGTGCTCGTGGTGCTGTAAACAGAGTATGTGCGATTGAACTTCTGTCCGCCTTACTGTGATGTTTAAGGACAGATCATTCTCGATTCCTGATTACTGATAGCCTAATGTTGATGTCAAATTTCCCCGAACGCGTCTCAGTTTATTGGGTTTGTTTCTACTCTCTTCTGTCTCTGGATTGGCCGCCGTGCTGGAGTTTGTTCAGTGAGTGTGATTCAGACGTGAATTGGCGGATTATTATGTTCATTAATCTGAATGTAGAAGAACGATCAGAAACAACGCATCTAGTGTCGTGATGATGATGATGAGCGAACAGCATATTCACGTGATTGTTGTCGGAGTACACTGAAGCTTTCAAACAGGTCCTGTTGTCTGTCTTCGGAGCAGCTTTCATTGGCTCAGCTGGAGGAATGGTGTTGAGATGGTGTCTGCACACAAGAGGCCCTAGAACTGACACAAGGAGCACTCACTGATAATGTCTCATCATTTAAAAAAAGGTGTAGTTTGTAGCTTATGTGTATTATGGAGTTAGAGCAATAACTTCTTTCCTTCTAATGTTATTGATGAGGCTGCTTATGTCCATTAGTGCTATTGATTAGCTCTCCGGATAAAGAGGGCGCTCATTATGATGCACAGTAACTCTGGGACCCACAGACACTCAATTATCTCTCACTTAAATCACAGCAAGGCAATTTTTTTTCTTCCATGAAGTTACCATTACAGACATGAACACAAGCAGTAAAAGCAGCTGAAGCTAACAACGTTCCTTTGATTAAAAAGAATTCAGTGATCACTAGTGTTGTATGACGCTTGCGTGTGTAGAATGGTGCATGCCACAATTTTCACATTCTGCTTCTGTGTCTGCTCCTGTTGTTGTCAGATAGTATTACGGCCATCCATGCGATTGCATGCTAATGTAACGAAAGTGCTGGCCTTGTATGCTTCTAAATTTATGAGGTAACTGTAGTGAAATGGGAAGAGTGGCAAATTAAACCAAAGCTTTGGCTGTCTCTGTCTGTGTGTGTTGGATGAGCTGCCAAGAGGGGTCTCTGTTGAATCAGGTCAATATGGGGCTTCATCAGAAATCATTAACTCGTTATTTACACAGATTGTAGGCTTCTACAGGAGATGATCCTTTAGCAGCCACAGGAAAGTACATGTGTTCATGAGTTAAGTGGAAGAATATTCTTGCCACTAAAGTATGTGATCTCACTGTGATACATGATAGAAAATCAAGCAGAGGTTCTATACCTAAATGTTAATTATGCGTCAATCAGGTTGTTTAAACAGATATGCAAAATTAATTTGTTTAACTGTAATAACTGTACCGTGTGTTGGAATGTACTTGAAGAAGTAGTAGCTTCCTTTAGTTATTTGCTACTCACTGAGTCTGTAGATAAAAGGGACGCTGTGTGAAACATGTAAATCAAAACCCATCAAAACCACATTCTGGCTGATTTTACTCTTTCGGTACTCAACAGTATATCATTACATTGTTGGCAATCCTTCTCAGAAAAAAAAAAAAAAAAAAGGTTTCAAGTCACCTTTTTTTTATATAGCGCTTTAAACAAAAAAGATTTTCATTCATCTCAGTTCAGTTTAACTAGTATCTGTGCAATCATTTCCAATCAAGACAATGATATCGCTGTAAATGAAGTGTCCCCAACTAAGCAAGCCAGAGGCAACAGAGGCAAGGAACCAAAACTCCATCGGTGACAGAATGAAGAAAAAACCTTGGGAGAAACCAGGCTCAGTCGGGGGGTCAGTTCTCCTCTGACCAGACGAAACCAGCAGTTCAATTCCAGACTGCAGCAAAGTCAGATTGTGCAGAAGAATCATCTGTTTCCTGTGGTCTTGTCCCGGTGGTCGTCTGAGACAAGGTCTTTACAGGGGATCTTTCTCTGCGGCTCTAGTCCTGGTCTCCGCTGTCTTTCAGGGCTGTAGAGGTCCTTTCTAGGTGCTGATCCACCATCTGGGCTGGATACATACTGGATCTGGGTGACTGCAGTGACCATCTGACTTGGATACAGACTGGATCTGGACGCTACGGTGACCTCGGAATAAGAGAGAAACAGACTAATATTAGCGTAGATGCCATTCTTCTAATGATCTAGCAAGTACATCGGGTGTTATGGGAAGTGTTCCCGGTTCTGGTTTACCTAATTAATGCAGCCTAAAAACCCTTTAACGGATTTGGATATTAGAAGCATATTGGAAAAAGCGTATTAGTGTGTTTCATATTGTAATGTTGATTTGACAGTATCTTACAAATCTTCACAGTTTTCCATTTTGGCAGTTGTTTTTGTAGAACTCTTATCAGAAATCATAGCGAAGCATTTACAATATTTACGCTAACATTCACTCGCGGACTGATTTGGTCCTGTGACTCCATTTGCATGCTGTTTCGAGTTTTAGAGCTGTAGTCATTATCCATTCTGGTCAGGCAGCGTTTGCTTCTGATGGGTGCCGAAGAGAACAGGGAAGGAAATGAATTCTGCTCTGGGAGTGACTGATTCTATTTTGCTGTCCATTTATTGACTATCTGCAAGGTGCTTCAGCAACCACAGAGGTTAGAAAGCCCACTCAAACCATGATCGTAAGTCATATACAGAAGGAAGCAATGTTGTGGTCAGTCCCCAGTCCAACATTGGCAACGTCGACACTGAACTGTGAGTTTATTTGAGGATAAGAAATGAAGCAGTTGGGTAGAACTCCAACATATTGAGCAGAGTTTTGGACTGATGGAGTGTTGTTGTTGTTTTTTCTTGGATCTTTTGAATGATTTGAGATATCGAAGAAACTACAAAACCAAGCAGTAGCCAAACCCTTTCATGCTCTTCTTCTAAATAGCATTCTGTGAATAATATTTTTACATTTAGGTAATTGTGACTATTTTTCTGATGAATTGTCTTGTCCTAGTGTCAGTTTTCATCAGATATAGTTTTTTCTGTCTTCACCTAATATGTTGAATCGGGAGGTGTTCAAACACTGAATGCTGAATCACTGTGATCGCTTCGTTTCTGGTGTGTTTTATTGGAGGCAGGAGCAGCAGCTAAAAGCGCGTACTGATTTCTGTCAGGAAAAGCACAATTAATTGACGTCATTGTGATGATTTGAAGATGATTGACACGTATTCGTGACTTCCTGCTTGCTATCTGAATTCCTGCTGTTTGTTTCTCCAATGTGTCACAGACTGACATTTATGAATTTTTAGGTTCGCATTAGTACTGTCCTTTTGTCTGTAGTACGGAGCGGGGCCTGGTGCGAGGATCCCTCACATCGCTGTTGCCTCAGGTCAGGTGTGCCATATCATCTGCACTGCCCTTTAGACGGGCCTAGTGATGCTCACCTCACGTATTTTGTGTTGACAGGCATATTTATCAGCTCTCTAATTAAAACAGATGAATGAGATTAAATCAAAGATTAAATAGATTATGTTAGTTGCCAGAAGGAGAGATCGCTTGATCTTTTTAACACAAAAGTGATTAGAATAAACGGTAGTTCAATTTCAAACTCTGAATAAATGTCATCTATGGTGCGCGAGTTATTTTTTTGTGTGTACACATTTTTCTTTTTTGGAGTTTTTTTTTTAAACTTTCTTTTATTATTAATTCATTATATATATATATATATATATATATATATATATATATATATATATATATATATATATATATATATATATATACATACACATTATAATGATTATATAATATAATTTTTTGGCTACAAGGAACAATGGGTTTAAGATGTAATGACAGACTGCAGACATGAACAGATAGCAATATCATTTGAAATGAAGCTCTCTCATGAATATCCTCCCACTGACAGCTGATGATCTGTGATTTTGAGACTCGTCTATGAGCATGTCCGTGAATGATTATACACTCTGTAGGTTAGACTAACTTGAGCTGGAACTTACCTAACCCTTCCGTCTTGTTATTGCCGTCTCTGGGGATCACTGGCCCAGGACAGCAGCAGGTCTTGGCACAGACATGAAGGTCATCATGTAGTTGGCTGTGAAGAACAGAAAGGTTCTGACATTCAGATATCACACAGCGTCAGAGGAAGAGCAGGCCAAGGGTGGCAGACGCAGTTGTCATGGCAACATTTTAAAATACACCGCAGTGAGGGAGTGAGAGGCTCTTAAGCGCCAAATTATCCAAATGTAAATGCAAACGTTTGGGGGTCATATGATGTAGTCTTCACACCTATCGCAAGTCTTGAAAAACAAAACTAATTGCTTTACTGTCAAGTCAAGTCACCTTTATTTCTGCAGCGCTTTATACAATACAGATTGTGTCTAGGCGGCTTTACAGAGTCAAACAGGAAAATAGTTTGTCAATAATGCAAGAAAACAATAACAAAGAGTTATTTTTCAGCTAAAGTCAGTTCATTGATGATTCAGTGATGTCATTATCCAGTTCAGCTCTCTTCCAATTATTCCAGTAGTTTCTCAATTATTACTTTAATATCAGGCTATGAAGGTCTGACCTCAGTTGTTTAAATTGTCAAGATACACACGCACCTGCACACACACACACACACACACATATATACTCATACAGTGAAGACTATGCAGTGTTTTATTTTTGATTATTCAGTTTCTCTATTATTTCTGACTTACTGTACCTGAAAAAGTTAGGTTTATTTTATTAAATTATATTTGTTGTATTTTTAATAACAAGAAGAGCTATGTTGTAGTATACATTGTTGTGAAAAAATGCCTTATATTGTGAAATAGGGCTGTCAACAGTATCAGATTCATGATAACGCTATAATTATTATATTTAATTTAGAAAAATAAAAACTTAAAGTACTATTAGGCAAGTTGAGTTTAGTTTATTTTGTGTATTTGTGGTTAAATAAAGGATGTCTATAATTCGTGGAGATCTATATCTGTTAAGATTCTCATCTCAAAGGCAGCTGCTCGGCTGGAGCAGGAGCTCTGATCCCTGAACATCTGAGCCAATGTGTCATGCGCTCTTATTCACGTGAATTCACATGTCATGGCTACAGAATAACATTTGAGGATGGAGCCCTGCATGTACACACCTGTAAGAGCCTGACAGTGATTTAGATGGTGGGCCGTTCAAACTGACGGTATCGCTGACGAGAGATCAGCTACGTTAGATGCTAAGGGACCATCTGCTGTGACAGAGATCCCTATTGTTGAGTTTCCATATGGTCTTCACACCTGAGCATGAAGATTCTGCCGTGATGGACGCTTGTGCCTAAGCGTGAGATTCTGAAGTCACGTGGCTCATGCTGCTGACTGTGAACTTCAGTTATTCCAGCAGTATTAAGGAAACACTGACTCAAATGAATCAGCTTTTAGAAGCAGCTTATGGAAATGAATCATCCAAATGAACCAATTCATGTGTTCTTTCAAGTGTGCAGCATGGAGAACACATTGAGTTTGTTGATTCTTATCTGAGCAGCTTTGAGAATGAATGTATGAAGATCTTAAATGCTTTCAAGAGAACAAACTTGTATCTACAGTCTTTCATTTCCCATGCTCACTCTCTCTCTCTCTCTCTCTCTCTCTCTCTCTCTCTCTCTCACACTCAGACACATACACACAGTTGTATGTCTGAAGTGTGTGTGTGTGTGTGTGTGTGTGTGTGTGTGTGTGTGTGTGCGTGCGTGCGTGCGTGCATGCGTGTGTGTGTGTCCAAAATGTCTTCTCTAAGATTGTAAAACGTGTTGAACACGGACTACTGAGCCAGGCCTAAATAGTTAAAGTCTAACAAATTTGTCAAGTCAGAAAAACAATGAACATCTATTAGACGCCTTTACTAACAAACATAAGTGAGTGATTTTATTAACATAACAGAGACACACACAACAACAGTTATTTTATGCCTAATATATCAATTATATAAATATACCCGAAACACACAGTATGTCGGTGCTGCACGTGTTTTTCCATCTCCACAGAGACTCTCACTGTCCACAGACACTGTCACTCTCATACGGATATAAAGCAGTAAATGTAGAATTAAAAGTCTGAAGGCAAATCAATAAATAGATTCATTTATTAGCACTTTTGGCAAAGAAAACGGCTTTTGCAAAACTGTTGAAAAGTAGGTGTAAATATTCATGAAGTGAACCTTCCAGGATGAATATTCATGACTGGGCTGTTTGGCTGATTTGATTATTGATTTAGATGAGACGTCTCAACATGAATGAAATTCTTATCGTGCAGGAATTAATGCAGTAGATACAAAAACAACCCAGAGCAGAGATTGTGTGTGTGTATGTGTGTGTGTGTGTGTGTGTGTGTGTGTGTGTTGGAAAAATAAATGGTGTGTCTCTGTTTTTATGTGTTTGTGTGTGAGTGTCTTTGGGTGTGTATCTGTCTGAAAACAATGGCTGATCTGTGTAGATGTGAAGGATGATGGCACTGCAGAGGACATTTGTGTGGTGTTTCTCACTAAGTGTATCATTGCTTTTTTCATGGAAAGTGATACAGAGTCAGTTGACGTAAATGAGGTTAATTTGATGTTTTTCTACCTTGGCACACCCTTGGTATAACTCCACGTCCTCCATATCTCCTCATCCAAGTCTCGGCAGTGTTTGTGTACCAATTTAAATCTAATTTGCGTGATCTGATGTGAGCATTAGTGAATAATTGATCTGATGTCGAGTTACTGAAGCACATCGACAAACCAAAACACCTGTGTGGTCATAACAAGAGGACTTGGGCTTTGAGTGTGATTTAATTTGGACTGGAGAGATTGTTATGAGCTTGTAGCCCACTCAGTATGATTATGCAGAAATGTTTTTTTTATATATATGTTAATGTGAGTGATTCTGAATACAATTTTGAATGTACCTATATATTTAGTGGTTCTAAAACTGTGACCAAGTAGATTTGAGAAACATCATGAGCCAATGAAGGAAGTTTGTGTTGTTCGTCAGTCAAATTTGTAGGAGCGAGTAGAGAGAGAGTTAGAAGTTCAGAGATGATGAGAGACTACAAGAGAGACTGTCCAAAGAGATTCATCTGGAGTTCAGCATGTACTGCGTATGTGTCTCATACATTGCTGTATGAATGAGACATAATAAGTGCTCATAACAATAGAGGAGGAGATGATGGTTGGATCCCAAAATTGCCAATGAATCTGGAGATCTGTTTCTGTTAAATTGATGGACAGCCAATGAAGCACTCCATCATGTACATTAGAGTTTGAGAATTAGACCACAGCTTGTAAAACAGCAAACCGTCTGGTGAAATGCCACTCAAAAATAAAAAATTTGAATTAGAGTTAGAATGACTTTTTATGGTAATTATATCACACTTCAAATGCTGTCAGTTGATCAAGAAACATTGCTTGAAGCTACAGTTGCTTATTTGATCTATTGGTTGTGGACTTGCTGTGTTGTTTTCTTGTTCTCCTTCTGAAAATATGGATTCTCAGCTACCTGCCTGGTGGATCTTCTTGGGAGCTTTTGGCAAGAAAGTGTCTACTATGAAAGTAAGTGTCAGAGTTCTGTGTGAGATGAGCGACGTCCCTCACAGATGTAATAATCCTGGAGAGGAGCAGGATAAATTCTCAGTGCAGCTGGGCTCATAAATAGCAACATGTCATGCATTCGCTGTTCTCCACTCCAGTGGACATGAGAATCCAGAATCATTGTGCATTCTGAACTTATAGGAACTCATTCAGGGAGGAACGTTAGGAGCGCAGAGGAGCCTGTAGATCAGAGACTCACTGCAGATCAGTCCCAGAGATGAGCAGCTTCAACACACACATACACTCAACATCAGTGATTAAAGATTTGGGCTAGGAAGGAAAGGTTACAGTATACTGTATTTCACGAGTTCGCCTGCCCATTCAGTCCTGCCAGGTAATGGTAAAGTGAACTTGGCTTGCTGTCTGTGAAGGTGGCTCGAAACCCGAGGCTCAGCTTGAGCTCGGAGTAAGAAACACCCTTATGATGATACTGTGTGGATGAAAGAAAATGGATTTAAAGGAGGAGAAGGAGTGGTGGAGGGATGCCGGAAGAATAGTCACTTGGACGGAACAATGACTGCTGCTTATATACGATCGAAACGATGATTGGCAGGACTGGTTTATTAGGCTCCTCCCAAACCTGCGTTGAGAACTTCATTTTGTTGCAAAATATAAACTATGTTATCGCAAAGATCTAATCTGCTAAATATAATGCAGTGAGATATAAATATAAACAGCATGATTTCCTGTAAGGCTGCTTTGAAACAGTGTATATTGTGAAAAGAACTGTACAAATAAATTTGAGTTGACAATATTTAAATCCTGCAAGGGTTATTACATAAACATAAGAAACGATGCCCTTAATCAGGTACCAGGTTCATGTCCCTCCATCACTCAGACCGTGACTAAATGATTGATTACTTGATAAGGCCTGCTTGATTACTGTTAATAAAATGTATTCTGTTATTTACCACATTTAACAGGCAATTCCAAATGCTGTCCATTATAAGCCCGGCTCAAAAGAGGTGTCATTTTAAGCATTTTTGTGTTTATAGTGTATATGCTCCTCTCTCTCTGATATTTGCCTGAATTATTACTGTTAAAGCAAGAACAACATAGTATATATGTGAGCTAGGTTAGCTCTTAAGGTCAAACTGTCAATGAATTCCAATAGTAATGTTGACGATATCAAGATGAATTGGTGGGATCTGTGTAAATGTTGCTGAGCTTGTTCTGCAGCATCTGTGTTATCAGAGGGACTGTCAGAGCTCCAGCTCCCTGGAGAGGTTCTCCATGTGATCCCTGAGGACCTGCCTTCCTGTTGCTGCCAGAATCAAATTCAAGGTTTTGGTTCCCGCCAGCTGCGATCTGCTAATGAGTGCCAACTTGTCGTTCCTTCTAGGGCTGCAACAAACAATTATTTTGATAATCGATTAATCTAACGATTATTAGAATTATTAATCGGCTAATCATCGATTATTTAGCTGATTAATCAGTAGACATTTATTGATTATTCAGCTTTTGCAATTAGTTAAAATAATGAGTTATACATATTCTGACAATAAATGCCTATATTTCGTGACCAAAAACTACTGTGTGTGAATATGAAAAAATGTTTAGGAGCACCAGTGCAACTGACCCAATCAGCATATTTGTGTTTTCAATCAGGGGAGAGTCTATGGTTTCTACTTAAAACGTGTTGTTGCACGTGTATTGATTATAATGGAACTTTGTGAGATCGCGATGAACTATGGAGAGTGGTTGCTTTTATTGATTATTAAGGGAGTTTGCAATGTGATATTGATTTAAAACAACAATTCAATAAAAAAGAAGTGACGTGAAATACAGCCAAGTATGGTGACCCATACTCAGAATTCGTGCTCTGCATTTAACCCATCAAAAGTCCACACACACAGCAGTGAACACACACACACACAGCAGTGAACACACACACAGCAGTGAACACACACACACCGTGAACACACACGAGTGAACACACCCGGAGCAGTGGGTATCATTTATGCTGCGGCGTGGTGCTCAAGGGGAGCAGTTGGTGCTCAAGACACCTCATTCGAAGTGGTATTGCCGGCCCGAGACTCGAACCCACACCCTTAGGGTTACGAGTCAAACTCTCTAACCATTAGGCCACGACTTCCCCAAAACAATGAAAATAGTTTGAAACAAAGTCACAGCTGAGCAGCTGCGCATCTCTAAAAGCAAACACAGTGGTGTATTGTTTATGAAAGAACATGAATTTTTAAACTAGTCGGTGACTCATGATTACCCATTCATAATTGCTTTATTCCTGTATGAATCAGCCATTCGAACAAATCAATTGAAATAATTATTCACCTGCCGCCACTACAAGCAGTTTTAGTTTCATTTTTAAAGTATAATTTCAGTCGTTTCAATCATTGAATATTTCTAATTAAAAATAAAAAACACATATACAAAACAATAAACTCAACATAAATTTATGAATTTAATTGCACTCATGCCACCTCTGACCCTCGTTAAACATCTGAAAATACAACTACAATCCACTTTTGTCTTCTTCTGTGCCACCTAGTAGCCTACAAATGAATGTTAATACTGTTTTAATATGATTGCTAACTTATTCTTACTTGTTCTTATTCTATTGTTTTAATTATAAATTTTAAAAAGCTTATAAATATTTGAATCTGACATATAAGCTGACATAGCCTAGGGTACCTGTAATAAAATTTGAAAAATGCTATTACTGTAAATCACTTTAAGGATATTACCTTGTAATGGTAAGGCAAATTTTTTTTTCATTAGAATTTTTTATTATTGAACAGAAGGTTACTCCTTAAGTCAAGTCAAGTCATGTCAAGTCATCTTTATTTATATAGCGCTTTATACAAAAAAGATTGCGTCAAAGCAACTGAACAACATTAACTGGGAAAACAGTGTGTCAATAATGCAAAATGACAGTTAAAGCAGTTCATCATTGAATTCAGTGATGTCATCATGGAGCTCAATTCAGTTTAAATAGTATCTGTGCAATCATTTGCAAACAAGTCAACGATATCACTGTAAATGAAGTGTCCCCAACTAAGCAAGCCAGAGGCGACAGCGGCAAGGAACCAAAACTCCATCAGTGACAGAATGGAGAAAAAACCTTGGGAGAAACCAGGCTCAGTCGGGGGCTCAGTTCTCCTCTGACCAGACGAAACCAGCAGTTCAATTCCAGACTGCAGCAAAGTCAGATTGTGCAGAAGAATCATCTTTTTCCTGTGGTCTTGTCCCGGTGGTCGTCTGAGACAAGGTCTTTACAGGGGATCTGTCTCTGGTGCTCTAGTCCTGGTCTCCACTGTCTTTGTGGTAGAAGTGATGGTTCTACCATACTTGTAACAAGATTGTAACATAATTCTCCTAATTTGCTCCTAATTTTTAATTAATAAGTGATTCTAAAAGTGCTCCTAAAAAGAAAGTAAGCTCAGAGCCCTGAGAAGCGAGCAAAAATGTTGTAAACACTATCCCTCGCCTTTTATTATAATAAAATAGCTTCGAGACATTACTCAGCAGCAACGAGGTGTTTCTTGAAGTAACTAAACAGAGACAAACAGATAATTCACACATGCAATTTTTATCCTCTCTCTCTCAAAGTGCCCATATTTAAGGGAAAAAAATCATCATATAGCGGTTATTTAACATTTTTATGGTAAAACAGTTGACTAATATTAAATGATTTGCAGCTTCCATCTCACCTCGCTCTCTTTCACCATTAAACTGACACTTGTGCTGGAATTCGCGCTCTGTTTCTTTTAATGGTAAACCCCGCCTACTTTTATTTGATTGGCCAGCTCAATTATTGTGACATTAACGAGTGGTGTTAGCTCGCTCAGCAGGCTGACAATGTAACTTTTAAACCGTTTTGTCATCATAAAAAACAGAGCACTGTGTAGTGCAGTGAATCAGTGCAAGAGTATCAAATATTGGAGGGGGGGATTGGCCATTTTTAATTATTGGGGGGGACTTGTCCCCCTCAGTGCACAATGCACCCAAATGTCCGTGCAATTGATAAATCGTGACTGGCTCAATCGGATTGCAAAAACATTAGGAGCGCGCAACCTTAATCGATCCGACTGAGCTCGATCAAAAATTTGTCGATTGGATTGGGGGGTGGTTTATTCCTTTTTAATACGATTGAGCGTGCATGTAAACTTCAATGGATTGAAACCACGAAACTCAAAAGAACTGTGCATGGTGCAATGTTGCAGAAATACAAGATGCACCACAAACGAGCGGGCTCTTTCCGAATGAAGTTTGTATAAATCGGTCACTGATGGCTCTCCTTTCACTCGGAACTGTGAAAAATTTATCCATGAATTCTATTAAAAACAATAAGAACCGATATAAGATCGGTTATTATGAAACTGAGCTCGATCTGTAATCTTTAGGCAACTAACGATTATAAACACAAAGAATTTCCTGATATCGTGAATCGATTGGATTGAAGGGAATCGGTGGTTTATATTTTCTTCTAAATTTCACGATTGAGCGTGGCATGTAAACACTCAATGGTATTTTAACCCGACGAAACTGATGTAAGAATCTGAACATGCATGTGCAATGAAAAGAATAAAACAGAATTAATTGTAAATGATGTATGACTCACAAGCTTATACCTGAGAAACAGTGCTTTATAGCTTATGCTGTGAAATTAGTAAACAATCCTTCCAATAACATGGCCAATGGCATGAAACCTGAATGGAATTCACACATTTTAAAGTAAAAATTGAAAGTAAAATCCATCAGAAGGTGTGTCCAGAAAAAAATTGGTGACACACGCACAAAAAACCTGCTGTGTGAAAAAGAGCACAGTGATATACTTAGAAAAAATTGCATTTCAATACATTTAACATTAACCTCGCTCATTCAGTTCATATAGGCTGCAAGCTGAAGAAACTGGTAAACGACCAAAAGCTTATAAATGTTTTTAAATCTAATGACTGCAATGTTGTCAGCTTTTATGACCATACTTTGCAAACCGACGATTGTACCTGCAGAATCAACACAAATAAAAGTCTTTGTGTGATTTTCATCGGATTGTAAATATGTAGTGGGTCCTTATAACAGTGCAAAATTCAAAAAAATGTCAAATATAGCGGTAAATGCGATAAAACTGTAACAAAACAAGCTTATGGGCCTGAAACTGACAGGAATTCGACTACCTGTGGGAAATGAGGAGAACAATATTTCACTCATTATTTGAGGCAAACTTTGCATTGCAGGTTGCAAAAAGGTCAACATGTCCAAATGTTCAGGGCTTAACAGTTAGGCTTGCTCTCTTTTTGCTCCCACACTTGGGATGACTTGTCGTCCGATTAGTTTTATCTTCCGCTTTTTCTTTTTCTCGACTCGGCTTACTCCACTGCCGCCTGCCTCACTCATCACGCTGAATGCTGCAGAGACGCTGTGCGGGAAGCACGGACATAAAAACGAGGCAAGTATTGGCTGTTCGTACTTCTCCTGCTTGTATGGGTAAATACCTTCGGTGTGGCTTTCGCTATGCTGTACCTGAGTAAAACCCGCTTTAATGCCCACACTTGGGTCACCGCAGATTTAAAAAATGCACGAATGAGCCGCTTACGGCAAATAAAAATTCGTAGCAACGATATCGGTTACTAAATTAGTGACAACTATTTTAGTAATCGATTTTAATCGATCGATTAGTTGTTTCAGCTCTAGTCACTTTCACTTTTCACTTTCACTATTTGAGCAGAGTGCGCATGTCAAAAAAAAAAAAAACTATTCCGATTTGAAGCTTGTGACATATAAACGCGCACATCAACCCGATCACTTTATTTAGCGTTCATGTAAACACTTCAGTCAGATTTATCAATCATAATGAATTCAATCCGATTGAACCAAAAAGTGTGCATGTAAACGTAGCCAATTCTATGGTGGTTACAGCCCTGCTTCACCCTCTCCGCTGGCGGAATGAGACGTCTGATCTGCTGAGATCATCACGACACAAAAAAGTTTTCTACAACCCTAAAAAACAACAAAATTCTCTTCTTGCATTTAATCTCTGCTCCAGCTTGTTTCTTCACCCCTATTCACATGGGATTAGTATGATCTGGGGACCTTGTGTGTTTTTGAAAACACATCTGAATTTCGTGTGGTGCATTCGCATGGGATAAGCGAAGCCTGTGATTTTACTTGAGTTATACTCCCGAATACCCGGATGTCAAGGCTTTGAGAATCCCATTCTATGGTCCGGTTAGATGGATTTATTTTCTTTTGGAAAAGAAACTAATATAGTCTCATGCGCTGTGTCATTTACATTTCACCAGGTTAAAATAATATCTCAAGCTTTATGCTTGATTTATATGTAACACATTAACCTTAAAACCTTTTCAGCTTTCTCTTTCTGCAAATCATATGGTGTAGTATAGTGATATAACAGCACCCAAAATACTATCAAACACTACAATGCAGCTCCATTCTTCGCGAAAGATGGATAAAAAGGAGCACAGGAAACAAAAACAATATACGAAAAATGATATACGACCTGCAAAATGCTGGCCAAATCACAGAGATGTCGATTCGCACGGGACCAAGATTATCACAGGACCTCGGTGTTCGGTGAAAAATGGTAGGTCATTTGCGGGGGAATTTTTACTTTACAAACGACATGGCCTATTCGCACAGGATTAAGATCACAGACAACCTCCGCAATTATTACAAATGACCAGGCGCGCTGGAAGCTGTTTCATGCGGGGGGGGCTGAGGGCTGGGTTGGAAAATATGTGACGTCATTATGTTGTGACTGACGACATGAAATTTCTCTACTAGTCTTCTCCCCTGGCGTGATTGTTACTGTTTTATACACAAAAATTGTACTTGATGTACTTGTACTTTGATGTTTAATAAAAAAAAATAAATAAAAAAATAATAATAAAAAAAATCTCTGTACTGTTTAGGCTATGTGTTGTAGCCATTAAAGAAAACATATTTGGTTTCATATTTGTTTAAATATTATAGGCTAATGTAATTTTTTTATTTATTTAATCAATGTTTATTATGAAAGTGAGCATGCAGCATGAGAAAGATATGACACATCATGTGCAATAGCCTATGAGACATGGAGTGGGTAAGACATGATTTTGACCACTTTATTGAGTTTTGTTTTGTAGAAAGACTCTGTTTAAAAGATTTTCGTTTTGTATAAATTGTATCTTAATTTTGATCAATATTTTATCAACCCATTGCCTGTATTTAATAAACAAGCAAATATATTAGCAGACAATGTAATAAGGTGCCGGCACATCACTTGTATTGCACGTGAACTGGAGGGCGCAGAAACTCAGCTTGTGCCTCACAGACAGTTTTGAGAAATATAGGCTATCTATTATAGAAAGCTTAAAAATGTCTACTTTTAAACGAAAATATTCAAAACGAAAAGAAATAGGCTACTCTCTGAATATGTAGGCCTAATCCATATGAAATGTGCATTTCTCTCTGGCGTTCATGGCGAGTCCGCATCGTCTTTGCAGCGACACAGGTCCAGCTCACAAACCTCGCTGCTCGCGGATGCTGACATAGGCCTACTAACAGCACTAGTCTGACTTTGTCACAGGTAATATAAAAACCAGTGAAAGACTAAAAAATTGGTGTAACATCAGGTAAACCAGGTAATATAAAAACCAGTGAAAGACTAGCTATGTTTTACCTGTATTTTTTCTTTTGTTCTACAGGATTCTAAGAATTTTGCTATTCCTGCAGGCCGTTTCAGACCAATAAACCTCCATCCATTCAGGTCAAATATCTAATTGGACATCACTACACTGTCAAACTGCATACCTGTTGTGATGTTACTAGCGTGGACAATGAAGTAGATGGCTGCTGTTTTCTTTTTATTATTGTGATGCTCCTACTTTTTCAGTTCAGATGGCTGCTCACAGCTCTGTTTTGTCATGGGGCTGCTGCTAAATAGAATTGCATTGTCTTTTAGGCAGCTCTTGAGAGCAAGTTATCAAACCAGCGCGCTTGCTGTGAGACAAGAAGCTCCATTGAAATGAAGCCTTGTGTACAGTGCCTGTTTATGAGTGCTTCATGTACCTCGGGTCACTTGAGGAGCTGCTGGAGAGAGTGTGAAGAGAACAGCAGCTTTAGATGATCACCACAGGCTGATGAAGGGTCTGTATCTGTCTCTGTTCATTGTCCCAGTGAGTAGATACTGGTTTGTATCACACTGATGAAGGTAAGAGCTGCTGTCTCGACAGAGGGGTGTGTCTAGCCATATTTAATTTCTGCTGAGTATGATCAGATCAACAGAGGCCACATGCTGCAGACTCAAGGGAATTCGTCACACTCGTTTTACTGGACTGGATAGTTTCCAGAGCAGTGTCTTAAACTACAAGAACTCTAGAAATTGCCATACTGTATTTGCAGGACGTTGAGGACACATACTGTATATACCAGAAAGACTGGACGACCTGCATGATCGCTCTACTGAGCAGACATTGATGCTGTTGATTGCTGATAAACTCTGAGCAGCTGTCTTATTGATAATCCACTGAGATTAGACAGATCCAGTCTTGAAATTTAAGGCTAATATACAGTATACTGTATTTTATACATTACATTATATTTATTTAATGCATTTATTTTAATAATTAATTTTTATTTTAACAATGATTTCCCAGAATACCATCACCTCTGTTAAATTGAATTTGAAGACTAAATTTGAAGACTGAATTTCCTTCCTACTTTATTGCTGTGAGACAGAACAACGAACAAACCAAATTCATATAAACATTACTGATTTCATTGGAAGATTTTAGCATTCTGAGACTATTGCATTCATTCTAATTCACATATTTGTTGAATAAATGTTTTACTAATGTTCTTTAATAAAAAGCAAATATTTTGAAAGTGCCCCATCAAACTATACCGAAACCATAAACTGAGAGAAACATTGTATTTGTAATTATTATACTTCTGGATTAGATTATTCTTTATATTCTGAATATGTTCAGATCATCATCCAGGCTGTGTTTAGCTGTGTCTCAGAGTCCACAGGAACTGACTCAGCTGCTTTGAGTCCACATGTTCTTCTTCAGAATCATGTCATGCTGGCGATGTTAACATGCTATTGTTTAAGATAAACAAAATGATCATATTTTGTGATTCTGCTTAATGATCCAGTGGATTTAGGTTTTATTTGTTGTAATTATTTGAGTGTTTTGTGTGGTGAAGCATTATCAAAGCTCCTAACATGTTTCAATGGGGACCATCAACTGTGTGTCAAAATACTTTGTTTAACCATTAAAAAAAAAAAAAAAAAACAGTTTGGATCAACATGAAAGAGGGGAAGTGATGACAGAAGTTTCATTTGACAGTAAACTATCCATTTAATGCTCTTTTTGGAGGGAGTTTACCATGGTATTTCATACTGTAGTACAGTAAGACTTTAGAGGGATCTGGAAAACGTCAGCTGATACTCAGATGTCATCCTAACATGATGCTGCTACAGGATCCACTTCAGATACAAATCTATGAAATGGAAGTTAAATTAGATTAGAAGAAAAAAGTAGAAGCCATTTTAGAGAAGGAGCATCAGAGCCTGAAGCAGTAAAAACAGAGTACGATCCCATGAACTCCATCTACAGATGGAAATTACAGGATGTTTTTTGATACAATGAAATATTTGATTTTCATTAATGTCAGATCTGATTATAAAAATCACAGGTAGAAGTTGATGTGTGGAAATGCTGATTCTCAGATGTTTCTAGTGAAATGAGCATCAACACAGATGTCATGTTTTCATAAAGCTGGATCAAAATGCTGGAGAGTGGAGAGCACTGAGGGCAGAGCTGAGATCCGCTACTGTGCTTCTGCTGCTTCACTTCCAGAGTGACATGAGATGAAGAGACGCTGGGTTTATCTGAGACAGACAGACCGTCAGCATGAGAGAGGAGCAGCGCTTGTGTTAATGCACTGTCAATACTGTATACTGCACTTTTGTGTTGTTCCTGAAAATGATGGTTGAGCTCTCTTTCTCCATTTGCATTTTCATTTAATCATTTAGCAGATGCTTTTATCCAAAGCGACTTACAATGAGAACAATAGAAGCAATCAGACCAACGAGAGAACAACAACAGTATACAAGTGCTATGACAAGTCTCAGATAGTCTAGCGCAGTACACATAGCAAGGTTTTTTTTTTTTTTTAAGAATAGAATAGAAAAAAAGAAAAGGTAAGTGCTAGTATCAGTTGGTCAAGTGGCTTGCTCTGACAGGAAGGGTCTAATCTTCCTAATGTTGTATAAGGCAAATCTGCAGGACCGGGTCATTGTAGCAATATGGTCTGTGAAGCTTAACTGATGAACCATCACAACTCCTGGGTTTCTGGCTGTCCTGGAAGAAGTAATGGTTGACGAACCCAGCTGTATAGAGAAGTTGTGATGAAACGTGCGGTGTGGAGAATTAGTCACTGATGGTTCTTGTCTTATTTGTGAAGAAAACTGCAAAGTCATCAGCTGCAAGAGTTGATGAAGGAGGAGGGGGAGGAGGACAAAGAAGAGAAGAGAAAGTTCTGAAAAGTGTGCGAGAGTCAGAACAGTTGTTAATTTTGTTGTGGTAGTTTGTTGTTTAGCAGTGAAGACATTTGCAGAGAAGGAAGAGAGGAGTGACTGATACACACTGAGGTCAGTAGTCTTTTCTTTTCTTTTCTTTTCTGGATAGGTAATTGAGCTTTGATTTTGCTCAGATAAACTCTTCTCAGATGTCTGTATGTCTGTGTGGATGTAAAATGGAGAAGCCAGTTCAGTTTGACAGGGTTTTTTTTGCAGTAGTTCAGTTCATTCCCTCACATGTGTTAAACACTCACTCTTGTTTTCACTAACACAAACCTTTACATGATTCAAAAAACATGTTTCATATGGCCTCTCTAGTGTTTATAGTTTATACTTAAATCCAGACCGCAAATCAATTTTCACTTTCTGCATTCAGTTTAGCCGCTGCTTTCTGAATTGATTAAGAAACCGTAGCCTAACAAAAGCTCAGCAATCACTCCATTCCTGAGAGGTAAATCTTTTAAGTTCAGAAATAGTTCATGGCATTCAGCAGGTTTCAGTGCGTTTCAGCTGATGGTGTTAATGTGGGGGTTTTTTCTGTGGTGTCTGGGGAATTTGAGGTTTTGCCGGTACAGGAGCGCTTTATTTGATAGATCCTGTTCTGAGATAAATATCCATGTCACTCATAACCTTCAGAAAGTGTCTTGTTTGGGCAGTTTCCTGTGGGACAAACAGAATACTGTTTCAGTATGTTAAATGCAGATCTAATAAAAAGTGTTCAAATGAATCAAATATGTGGATATGACAGTCTAATTGGTCCTATTGATTATTATCAAACCAGTTATAAAGGCAGGTCAGATTATTCATCTGTCTGTTAATTAGAGGTGTGCAGCAAAGTCAGTATTTGTAACAATCACAAAATTATTTGTATCTGTATCGGCAATCTGTATTGGATGAAACCGGAAGTAGGCTGAGCTTGAACCGGAACTCCGTACAGTTATACATGACATGACATAATTAGTATGGTGTGCAGCAAAGTCAGTTAACCCATTTGTAACAGTGAACACACAAACATGTGAATTTTATGTATCTGGGGGTATGCGGCAATCTGTAAGTCATGGTATTGAAGGTTTCTTTTTTCGTAGTTATCCCTGAAAAAAAGTAGGCTGAGCTTGAACCGGAACTCCGTACAGTTATACATGACAAGACCATTATGTCTTTACAGCATTTCTTTTTTCGTAGTTATCCCTGAACAAATATGTTGTGTATAACTAAAATATGTATTTTTTATGATTATAAAATTTATTAAAATATCTCCTAACAGTCTGAGCCGATATCCTTGTATAGGCATTGCTTCGAGATGCACTGCGGTTGTGCTTCGGGCAACACAAGTTTGATTGTGATCCGATAAATGAATATTTAAATTTCTTCTAATTAAAACAGTAAGGGTTCCTATGCAGTTTAGAAATATGGAAATTGATTTAAGTAATTTCCAGGAAATGCATGGAAAAAGGCAAGTGCAACAAAATTTTATTTGCACTTATTCCATTCATAGAGTTAACACTCATTTACTTCACACAATTGTTATTGCGTTGTAATATTATTGGTTAATGTAAAACAACATGATTTCCTTTGGCTTACCGGTACCTGTGCAGTTTAAAAAAAGTATTTCACTTAAGTAATTTGCAGGTCTGGAAAAGTAGCTATGGAAAAAAAGAGAACAGACCAGACTGTGCCAGCCTCAGCCGAATATTCGGGCAGAATTATTCGTTATCCTTTATTCATTTTTGAAGCGATTATCTGTGTTTTTCTGAATAAGGTATTCGGCTTCGGGCATACCACATAAGCAGTAGCCTGAAGGTGATTTCAGCTCTCGTTCATGCTGTAGAGCAGTTTTTTTGCTTTGTTTATCAGCCTCTCATGTCAAGGAATACTGGCGTAGATGAATAAATGCCAATGAGATGTGAAGAAGACTACTGTTGTTTTTGGCAGCCTGTTTTAATTTTAGTTTTAGTCTAGTCTTTATGTGAAGCTGTCATTTTAGTTATTACTAGTTTTAGTCACGTTCATACTCTTTTTAGTCTAGTCTAGTTTTAGTCGACGAAAACTGATGACATTTTAGTCTAGTTTTAGTCAATGAAAACTGATGACATTTAGTCTAGTTTTAAACAATTAGTCTAGTTTTAGTCAACGAAATTTGGACTAAAAATATTTTAGTCTCTTTTTAGTAATGTCATTCTATTTAACCCAGTCAATCTAGTACAAGTACCTAGAAGTACAGACGAAACCAAAATTTTATTTTAGCCAAACCCATTTCAAACAAGGTTATCTTATTATATTATTGTTACCTTATAGACTCAAGAATACATCCATTCCAGACATGGAAGATGCTCTGATTTGAATTTACAACATTTATTTTACCAACCAAACATGTTAGAAGTACACGCACATACATTTAAATAACATATATAAAAACAATAAATAAAATAAAAAATAAAAAAAATCTGCAAATTATTCTCCCAAAAACGAACCCCGGCTGGCCTGCCATCGATCCCTTTCTCTGTGTCAAGGCTGATTTATACTCGACGTGTCCGCAATTTCGCTTGGGTGAGCGTGGAAAATATGACGTAATTGCGGTGTTGCCAGAAAAACACTAATAATTTCAGTGAACTCATTTCGTGTGGTGGAGTGCACAGCATTTTTTCTAACTTTCCTCATAGCTCCGCATCCAAACATGAATGAGTTCAGGGCGATTCTAGCCGAACATGCACGTCTGTGTCGGCGTTTGTGTGAAACAGAAGCGGTTTAATGTGAAGTTCATCAGGTGCTTTTTGATGGAAAAGGTTTCTTTTTTTTTTTTTTAAAGTTTGCATAGGTTGTCCAAGGCTTCTTATTTGAGGTAGGTCTTATTTTTGTTGTATAAAATAGAATTAGAATTCATTTAGATATAAATTATGCACTATGTGCTTAAAGTTGTCTTGTGTTTGATGTGAAATACAGCCAATAGTTTAAGATTGTTTTAAGTTTGTACATAAAGAAATTATTAATTCATCAACTCATTCGTCACAAGACTTGTACTGGCAAATGACTTTTTCTCACCGGTGATTCCCGACGGTTTTAGAGGACAATTACTCCTCGTCGCTCCCCTGTCTTTCAAAGAATAGTGCAACGGCAAACGCGACAAGTATAAAAGCCTCGTCCGTTTGGGAAGGTGCGCTTGCATTCAGCAGAGCCAGGCGAAAGTATAAATCCCGCTTAACTTTGTTTGTTGTCATCTTCTTAATAATGCCGCGAGTGGGGCTTGAGGAAGTGACGTCGGTTGCGTCTGCGCAGAAACAGAAATACTGCTAAATAATAATAACGTGACTAAACGAGACGAAAAAACATTATAACATTTCGTTTCATCTCGTTTTGGTCAACGAAAATGAAGAGACATTGTAGCATAGTTTTTATTTTGTAAACCACATTTAGTCTCGTTTTTATTCGTCAACAATATTGCAATTATACATTTAATTATAGTCATCGTCACATGACCAGCATTTACGCTGCATCTCGTCTCGTTTTCGTCACATGATAAAGGATCGTTGACGACGATATTTAGTCATAATTTTCGCTAAAGAAGACTTTGAGCACTTACACTAAATCATCTACAAACTCCCTCAGGTCCTCCTGGACACGTGTGGGTTTTGTTGCAGCCACAGCGTTAGAATCAGCTGAAAACCTAATTCGCTTGTGGCTGTTTATTTCTTTTAAAATCATCCTGTTTGACTACAGATGAAATCTTACTGAGCTTCTCATTCCTTTAATCTAGATTTTGCCCACAAGACGAAGCACATCATCCTGTTTCTATTGGAGATGACCTGATTCTACACCTGAAATAGACTCACTGTTTCCTCATGAGCGTTGAGTAAAATAAAACATCTTACCCTTGAATTCTCCAGACCACCCATATATACCCCTCTCTCTCTCTCTCTCTCTCTCTCTCTCTCTCTCTCTCTCTCTCTCCCTATGTGGTAGTTAATGACTGTAGTTCTGAGCAGCGGAGACTGTTTTGCATAAGGTCAGGAATCACAATGATAAATGTGTAATTCAGCAAAATTAATAGCAACTCCCACTAAAAGTTTTGTTCTTTGTGGAAAGATGTGCAAACATGATGGGATCAACGAGGCATAAATAAAATACAAAATTTATGTTAACAGTTTTCATTTTTCCCCACAATGGAAAGGCAGGAAGAGCCACGGCGCTGATCCACAAAAGGTTTTTTGTAGCTTATGACTGCAGGCTGCTTTATTCTGCTTTATGCTGCTGAAAGTCACATGACACTATTTCTAAATGTCTGTCTAAAGCGGGTCGGATCTCAATGATGTCACTGCTGCCTCCCTGAACTCTGTTTGCTGAAAGCGTTGTCAGCATTTGAGTTTATTGATTTCTTTCGGAGGAGCTTCTAGAATGAATGAATGGAGGTCTCTGAGCTAAAATGCTTTCAGGAGCACAAAGTCACATCAGTACAGCCCTCTATCACTCTCTCACACTCATGATATAAAAACACTTATATAAAGACATGTTAATGATGATCTACCAGATTTGATATACAGAAAGAGAGTAGAGAGAGGGTGAGTGTATTTTTGTGTGTGTGTGTGTGTGTGTGTGTGTGTGTGTGTGTGTGTGTGTGTGTGTGTATGTGTGTGTGTGTGTGTGTGTCAGTGATTATTCCTGAAACACACAGTATGTCAGTGCTGCACGTATTTTTCTGTCTCCACAGACAGAAGCCCAGAATAAAAAGCCTGTCCTCTTTCTCTGTCACTCTCAGATGGATGTAGGACACTAAACCGGTCTGCTGGGTTTTCACTCTAAACGCACCTGACAGACCGGACAGCCAAGTGAATTCCTGAGTACAGTGAAGAACTGCTACTAAACTGAAGAAATTCATGTAACGAGAGTCTGATGTTGAATGTGTTGGAAAGGAATAAAATATTCCATATTTACGGACACATTTACAGTAAAGACAGTTAGCTAATAGATCGGCTGTGTTCATTCTAATGTAACATGCAGATAATTCTGGATGTGGCAGGCATCACGTCAGATGAACATGTCTCTGATGATTCTCACATGTGAACAATCATCATAAAGTAGAAGCAACGTAAACTCCATTAGTTGGCACAGACTTTCAGAAACATCAGGAACTGAAATGTGCATCTGCGCGTTTGTAGAGATGTGCCTCGCTGCATGTTTGTCTTTCTGTCAGACTGATGAAAACACTGTTCCTCTGATGATTGGTTTGCTGGGTTGTCACCATCGCTTTTATGGCTGAGATTATTGTCGGAATTAATTTCTGCTGTCAGACAACTTTGATTGACAGCTGCCACTCACAGATACATTAAAGCAGCAGCACTCAGCTGATGTTACTGAATGTGCTGGGGGTAAACTCAGTGTGAGTCGGTGTGCTGTACCGTGGTGCGATGATGCTTTGAGTCTGTGTGCAGCAGGAATCATGTTTTCTCTGACAAACACAGCATTCCTCTCTGAGTAGAGCCAACCGACAGAATAAATGAGAAATTGTTCAATACTATAAGCAAACATAGTTATATGTATTTTCTGAGTCAATTGCTTGTTGTCAGAAGAAAAAGGTAAACTAAATAATGAACAGAACAGAAACGGTGAGTAATCTCTGATTTTCTTATTTTGTCTTTTTGGACGTTTAACCTGAGAGTTTAGAGGCGTTTTCGTAAGTGTCAGAGTTCTGTGTGAGATGAGCGACGTCCCTCACAGATGTAATAATGCTGGAGAGGAGCAGAATCAACTCTCAGTGCAGCTGGGCTCATAAATAGACTTGATAAGCACTGAGCTCATTTATATGCTAATTCTCTAAAGCAACATGTCATGCATTTGCTGCTCTCCACTCCAGTGGACATAAGAATCCAGCGTCATTGTGCCGTCTGAACTCACAGAAACTCATTCAGAGAGGAACGTTAGGAGCGCAGAGGAGCCTGTAGATCAGAGACTCACTGCAGATCAGTCCCAGAGATGAGCAGCTTCAACACACACATACACTCAATATCAGTCACACTTAATTCAACTTAATGGCCTTTTGAGACATTATAAATAGTAATTGAAGAATAATGATATTTTTGTTGTTTGTGATTGGTCTGATTCATATTGAAACAGAGCAGAACAGTGACACATCTGAAAAAGACAATGATGAATCTGACTGAGATTCACTACTGATTGTGGGAAATAAGGAACACACAGAGTTATTTAGTCATTTAATAAACATTCCGTGCCCAGTTCACCCAAAAAATGATCATTTTGTCATTATTTACTTCCCCTCATATTGTTCTGACCTGCCAGACGTTGTTTGTTTGTTTCTTTTTTTTTCTTTTTCTTTTTTTTTTGTGTGTTTTGTTCCCAACATTCTGATGTCTTTAATTGTCCGGATGTTGACAGTCTAGTTGTGCTCCTGCTTTTACTGTGTTCAGTTTAAGACGCAGCACTTTAGCATATTTAATGTTAATTGTATTTTTAAATCCTTGGAGATGAAAAATGAAGCGCATTTGTTCATAACACACACACACACACACACACAAGTTTGTTTTTGTGAATTGTGGGGACATCCCACAGGCGTAATGGTTTTTATTCTGTACAAACTGTATTTTCTATCACCCTACACCTAACTCTACCCCTCACAGGAAACTTTGTGCATTTTTACTTTCTCAAAAACTACTAATACTGTATGGTTTATTATAAGTGTTTTGAAAAAATGGGGACATGGGTTATGTCCTCATAAGTCACCCTCTCCTTGTAATACCTGTGACATACCCATGACATTATACAAAGTTGTGTCCTGATATGTCACAAAAGCACACACACACACACACACACACACACACACACACAGACACAGTGTCCATAGCAGCAAGCTAACTAAAATCAATGGTGTTTTTTCAAAGACGAGTCTTAATGATTTTAACTTCATGTCTTTCTCTCTCGTTTTGTCATTTCTCTCGCTCACCTCCTTCCTTTCTCCTTCAGAATCTTCAATATCTACTGCTCTGGTGTTTCAGTTGGTATAAAATACAGTTTTTCAGACTTTACTGGACCGTTTTGAACCCAACAGCCCTTTCTGATACTCTCGTGACCCACAAGTCAAGAGTTTTTTGAGAGTGCACTTGGACACAGAAATGTCCGTTCTAAATGCAAATTATGATCTGGAATAAACAGGGACAAATTTGAATCTTCCTCTGTAAACTGATCAATTAATTTTGTGAAAATTAGCAATATCTATGACTTGAGCTTGTGACGAACTTTGCCTGAATGTGAGACATGAACATATTATCTTGGGATACATCTTAAGTTTGACCTTCTGCAGAATGTCTTCTGTGATCTGGCTTCTGTGAAATGTCTGTCATATTACAGACTGCAGGACGTCTCAGCTTCTGCTTCAGCATCTCTTTAGTGTCAGTGAGGAGCGGCGGCTGGTTTTATCTTCGTCTCTCTGAGAGTCGTTCCTGTTTTAGATTGAGGGGGAGAAATGTCCTTGTAGTTAAAAGAGACGAGATCTGACTTTTAATTGAACCTGCGCTAGTGTGTGTGAACAGAGGCAGCTGACGGTTGAACACACACACACATACTGAACGTGACCCGGATCAGCATCACACAACACAAGTCTTCGCTTTACAATATGTTTAGCGTAGCCCGTGGAGTGTTAGCGCGGCTGTCAGATAAGGCCGTACAGCACAGCTGTGGTGTTTCGCTCTCTCTGAACATGCCTGCTGTCTGCTGAAGGTTCGTCAGGCTCGTAATCCTGTGATGAGGATTCGTTTGCACAGCGTTAATTTCATGCTCGCTGGCTCTCAGAACTCACTTACACCTCAGCATGAGTTCTGAATCCCGCGCCTGTGTGTGCTGTAAACACGATCAGCTGTAAAGCCAGAGCCAGCCGTGTCAGTGTTTGTGGCTGGAGCGTCAGAAGATGACAGACGAACCCTACAGACTCTGACAGAGAGATGGGTTTGATGATGTGTGGCTCATATCTCATCACCTGAAGGACAGTCACATACATTATGTGTCTTCTGTTTGATTGACATTCACTTGTGCTCATTGTTGGTGTTATTTTAGGATCTGTAGATCTTTCATACTTTTCCCGCTTTCTGGAAATTGTCCGATGTGCCTGATAATGACGCGTTATCTCTGTGTAAACTCTGTTCTTCTGAAGGTGTTGTAGGACATGACAGCGATCAGGATTTAATTATGACTCTTAAATTAAACCTCCAAGATCCACAAATATCTAGTCCAAACCTTTCGCTTTTTCTTTTAACCATCAGTGGCTCATCAGACTTTTATTTTATTGAATTATCTTTTGCATTGGTGTCTGGTTTCAGTGCAGTTTCATCATCTTTTGGTCTTTCTGCTCATCATGCTTTCAGTCTGAATAAAGGAACTGTGCAGTTCTTCAGTGTCAGTAAAATTCTGACGATCCCAGGAGCACATGTGGAGACACGCAGTGCATTGTGGGATTGTGTAATGTTTGATGTGCTCACAGATGGAACCGATACATGAGCATGCAACTCCGTGGTTTCATTGCTTTGGCAGAATCCTCATGTTAATGAGTGTGTTTGTAGCCGCAAGTGACAGATAAAAAATTTTGTTTGCAGATGAAGTTAAAATGGTTTCCTGCAGAAATAAAATTATAAAATCTTATAAACTACATGTATATAAAATCAATAGAATTCTATGTAATGTCCCCATTTTGATAAAGTAAATTTAGTCCCCATTTAGTTAGTAAATATCTCTGTGTGTCTGTGTGTGCATGCTTTTCTACACTGGTGGGGACTTAAACCTGAATACATACCTACTCATAGGGCCTTATGTCACTGTGGGGACCTCAATTTAGGTACAGAAGCTTATAAATCATACACAATTAGTTTTTTTAATTGTAAAAATGCAGAAAGTTTTCTGTGAGGGGTAGGTTCAGGTGTAGGGTTAGTGTAGAGCGATTAAAAAATACATTTTGTACAGTATAAAAACCATTATGCCTATGTAGAGTCCCTACAAGGATAGTGATCCAGCCTGTGTTTGTGTGTGTGTGTGTGAGTGTGAGTGTGAGTGTGTGTGAGAGAGAGAGAGAGAGAGAGAGAGAGAGAGAGTGTGTTTGTGTGTCAAGTCAAGTCACCTTTATTTATATAGCGATTTTAACAATACAGATTGTCACAGCAACTGTACAGCATTAATTAGGAAAATAGTGTGTTGATAATGCAGAAGGACAATAGTAAACACAAATTTTTCAGTTAAAGGCAGTTCATCATTGAATTCAGTGATGTCATCATCCAGCTCAGTTCAGTTTAAATAGTATCTGTGCAATCAAATCGACGATATCGCTGGATATTAAGTGTCCCCAACTAAGCAAGCCAGAGGAACCAAACTCCATCAGTGACAGAATGGAGAAAAAACCTTGGGAGAAACCAGGCTCAGTCGGGGGTCAGTTCTCCTCTGACCAGACGAAACCAGCAATTCAATTCCAGGCTGCAGCAAAGTCAGATTGTGCAGAAGAATCATCTGTTTCCTTTGGTCTTGTCCCGGTGGTCGTCTGAGACAAGGTCTTTACAGGGGATCTGTCTCTGGGGCTCTAGTCCTGGTCTCCGCTGTCTTTCAGGGCTGTAGAGGTTCTTTCTAGGTGCTGATCCACCATTTGGGCTGGATACAGACTGGATCTGGTGGCTATGGTGACCTCAGAATAAGAGAGAAAACAGACTAATATGAGCGTAGATGCCATTCTTCTAACAATGTAGCAAATACATCAGGTGTTATGGGAAGTGTTCCCGGTTCCAGTTTACCTAATTAATGCAGCCTAAAAATCCTTTAACAGATTTGAATATTAGAAGTGTATTAGTGTGTTATGTGTAAGCCAGTTTGAAGAGATGGGTCTTTATCTAGATTTAAACTGACAGAGAGTGTCTGCCTTCCGAACAATGTTGCGTGTGTGTGTGTGTGTGTGTGTCAGCATCACTGCTCACATCACTAACACTGTAATCTCTCATATCTCTCATCTGCTGTTCTCTGAAAACACAAAGCAGCTTCTTGTTTTGCAGCAGCCGTAGCGATGGAGGTGTGTCTCTGTGAATGGGGGTCATCTGTTGATATATCATATGTGTGCTTGTGTGTGTCATTACAGACATTGCTGCATTATGATGCTTTTGTTGACCGCTGCAGAAAACACATTACTGAAATCTGAATGATTTATTTGTGTTCTGTGCTACTGAACACAGAAATTGTCTTTTCTTTAGTGAAGCTCTGAGTTTCTGCTTCATTATAAGCAGGAATTTGTTTGCTGATCGGTCTGTACGTGACTACTTCTCATGACTGAAAAAAACTAAAGAAATGCATTGGCCTGAACTGTATCTCACTTTAACAGTAACCTCAGAATACCGACTGGGATGTGACTGAATTCTGGAGTGGAAACAATGAAAGGTGACGTGACGGAGGAAGAAATGGGGCTTTGTGTCTCTGTGAAGCGCCGCAGATCATTGTGTGTGGCGTCTGCTGTCATTCAGAGCTTGAGCTTCATATCGTATGTTCAAACTCACTGTGACGGACTGAAGGTCTCCTGTAAATTGAAGTGCTCAGAGTCTCTATGAGCTGCTTTAACATTCAGACCGTCTGTGTCTCTGACCGCAGAGGACGAGTGGAAGTGTCTCTCTTTAGCTGCTCAATTCAGATTAGTGTTCACTGGATGGTCAAATGTGTGTTGTTTTTAACATTCAGTCAGAGAGAAATGCACACATGAGATTTACATCATGGTAAACTGAAGAGGGTTTTGTGCTTGTCTACTGAAGTAATTTTACTTGAAAGCTGTTTACGTAACATTACCTTCTGTAACCACGGAAAACAGTACAGTATCCCATCATATCTTTAATGACTATTTATTTCTCGTTTTTCTGTAGAAACATCCAAACATTTGAAGATTTACATTTGTCGGTTTTAACCGGATCATTTCCCCTGAGAAGTAAAACAGACAGATCAAACTATTGTTCCTCCAGAGTAGGGGTCGACCGATTATCGGCGTGGCCGATTATCGGCGCCGATATTAAGCATTTTTTTTATTGGGATCGGCATCGGCCATTTTCAAAACCGATTTGCCGATAAAACCATTTTATTTTGAAATGCGCAATCTGGCACTGCTCCAGAAACCACTCAGTCAGAGCGCACCGCTCTGTGGCCTAGACTAAGCCCCGCCCATCGTCCGTCTGATTTGTTGGGGAGTCACGAGCCTGGCCAATCAATACGGCTGGCGCGGCTGGAAAATGTTCCGCTCTCACACCGAAAGCACAGGAGCTGCTTCAGTGATCATCATCACACATCAGTAAGTTATCTCTCGAAGGTAAGAATGCAGTAAACGTTCCTGAAGTTGCAATAAATCACTACATTGAAGTTGCAAAACACCTAAATATAATCAATTTATGATGACAAGCCCCGTTCAGTTATTATACTGTGAATTCCCGGTCAATGTCCGTCATTGCAGTGATATGCTTTAACGGATCATCACATCAGTGCTGAGATAGTGAAACTAAAACCTATACTTCTCTCACCATTCGGCCAAACTTAACGTTATATTGTGAATAGATTATCAACACGAATGAATTCACTCACGTCTGCTGCGGTTTTTTTTTTTGTGTGTGTTCACATAGCTTCACTGAACAGCGTCCGTTCCGTTAGGGCTCTTAGTCAAAAAAATTGCGCATATTTGGAGAAATATTGCTTTATTCTAACATGATTTGCAAAAATAATTTATCATACAGATTCAGAATTACCATATGCAATTTTTGAAGAGCTGAAAGGGCATCAAGCGCGCGAGCTCTGACGCCCTGACGCGACGCGAGCTCCCTATTCCTGATTTAGTTATCTCCACGGCTGCGCTCTCTCATTTGACTAAACCCATTAGCCGGGCATGCGATTTGCCGGGGGGGGATGGGGGGGGATTTCCCCCCTTCTGGTCTATGCATCCCTGCCTCTGCTGAATAACTTTTATCTCCGGTGGGGATAAAAACATCATGCAAACCCCGCTCTGACGTCCAGATCTGAATCAAATGATTCGCGATACGCGATCCGATTGAAGCGCATCGAAAACAGTGAATAATTTTTGCGACGCAATGGTTTAACTGATTCGGAGTTTCAAAAAGCTCCGTTGTGTTCTTTGCTCGCTTTCTCGATGTAATTTGTTGTTTGAATAACCCGTGGACATTAAATCATTACAATTAATAGGCCTAACGTAGGCTTACAATGTTTTTATTAAACTGAGATCACACTAAATACAATTTCCGTCGTATTAAAATCATTTCATAAAATTTTTCAAAAGCATCCCCCCCCCTCTGTTTATTTCACAAATCGCACCCTGCTAATAACCCTATGCTAATAACGTAAATTGTCAATAATCTCACATTGCACGTTTCTGGATGACGCTGTCCTGTATACTTCCTAGTTTCTATCGCCGTGATAAACAGTTCTAAAAATAAATAAAAAAAACACTTACAATATGGGTTGTGTGTGATTTTAATGCAATTCTGGGTTGCAAATAAAATGCTAAATATAACACACACACACACACACACATATATATATAGAGAGAGAGAGAGAGATCGAGAGATTACATTTATTTTCCATTATTTGTTCATTTGTCGCTGTTTAAATTTGCTTTAAGTTTTACTTTGTTTATAGGATGCTGCTGATGGATGCAAGTTTTACTTAGTTTACAGAATGCTGCTGGTGGATGCTCCCAGCACTTTTTATGTTTGTTGTTATTATTAATATTAATGTTGTTATTATGAACAGTTCTCAGAATTAAAGATGTGTTAAAATAATTTAAAGAGAGTCTTTGTCAGAGGCCTTTTTATTCTTAATTTTGACATTAATTTTCATTTTTTGACACTAGACACACATATCGGTTCAAAATATCGGTTATCGGTCTCCTTGATCTGTAATAATACTTTTGGACTGTTGAACAAAAACACCCACCTACTCCAATCACTCCTCCAGAGAGACTGAATACAGCGGTTCATCCAGACGTGGATCTTCTGAAGCACCAGTCAAATCAGCCGAACACCCACTCAACACGTTTATCACGTTCATGGAGCTGAAAACTTCGACACACCCTCAGAGAACTTATGCTAATGAGCTAGAAACCTCTCATTTCCATGTTTGCATAAATTGCAAGGAGCTTAAACAAAGCTCAAAGTCATTGGAGATCATACATTAATCACAAAACTTCCAACAGAATCAAATTCTGTTCATTTCTGTCTAAATTCTATTAATTAACATTTGCTATTCACATATTTATTCAGCATTTCTAAGGTGATCAGTGGTGGTGTACTTGCAGTGGTTTGCCACACTGACACTAACACGTTTGATATTGTTTGTCCTTGTCCAGCACTCAACACAGTCTTCTCAAAGGGTCAGAATGTTTCATTCACTTGAGAGTATTCTAATGTTTTCTGCTGTGAAATAATATTTTCTAAGTGGTTTTAGCTGGTGATTTATTGCGTTCACTGCAGCTTAGTGTATCGATGCACAAATACGTGGAGACAGATTATGATCTGCTGCTTAGATTTTCAGTATATGAACAGAATGAATCATTGATGACAAACGCAGCTCTGGAGTGACAGGACAATCCGCAGCAACACACACATCGGACACTCTCTCTCTTCAGCGTCTGTTTCGACCTCAAGAACAACAAAACAAGCAACGTGAGTGAAAGCATGATTTATTACCGCAGCAGCGTCCAGAACTGCTTCCAGACTTTAATTCACAGTCGTCATCTTTCTGGAGAATACGGATGAACGCTCAGTATGGCACATCTGTTCAGCCTCGATCTGCTTCCTCATCGATAAACTTGATCTGTTTAATGGTCAAATGCTGCAAAGTGCACATTCAGGCTTTCTGCAGATAGACTATTAATAATGATGATTAACTTTTTATAGCATTTTAACATGACCGGTCTTATTTCTAACCTCATTTTGATAACTGTGGTCATTGAGCTAATTATGATTTACATGGTCATGTCATACATTAGTTGTGTTGTGCCGTGAACACTCGTGATGTAAACATGATCAACATGCTTTCTTGTTGAGACCTTTATACAATTACATTGTTATTTCTGCTGTACCTGAATATGAAAATGCATGTGAAATAACAGGCAAGGACTCGAAGTTCAGCTGGTTAGTGTCGGTTAGTTAGCCCTGGCTGCTGGTGGATGTTGTACAGTAATACACCATCTGACTGTGAATAGCATCTTTCTCCATTCATATATCTGTGTATTTATTAGGGGTGGCACGGTTCGCTGAAAAAAACCGAACCGTTCGGTTCACCACACACGGTTCGGCACGCGCTCGGACCACGGTTCAACTTAAATCTGACAAAGCATTTGTAATATGGTTTGCTATAAATAGCACGTAAACAAGGTTCAACTAATATGTGTTTCTGTTGATGCATGCGCATTCTGAAATCCCAGACATTATAACAACAGCGATGAGAGAGGAAAAAAAATCCCTGGACAAATCACTCACTCTTGTTAAACGCGAATGCTGTGTGCTGGAATGTGAGCAGTCATATATTCCGTCATTACCCAGGTGCTGATAGCGCGCCATCACAGATGAGACCTGAACAGCACACGTTGATATCTGTGTTTAAACTAAACGCATTTAAGCCTTGCGAGTTTAAACATGTAAGAGCCAAAGGACGCAAGCTCGCGCGCCCAGTGACAAAAATTGTGCATGCGCTCACCCGAAGCGCGCAAACCCGCGCCTCAGAACGCGCGCAAATATAAGCTCTCTCGGAAGTATTGTGTTTAAATGGACACATTCAGACAAAAATTATGTCAAAATGCCCGTCTTGGTAAGTATTCTACAGCAGACATAGCCGGCTGAACGTAGGCCTACTGGATCAGTGCATTCTCTTAGAGTGACAGTCTTTATATTAATCAAACAGCAACAACAAATAAATCACTCACTGATCTTGATTAAAAAGCTTTTGTAACTTTAATGAGGAATAATCTTTCATTTATACAGTCCAATATGCAATGCTGTTTTACATTTGATTGACACTGTTTATTGTTTGTATCTTTACTCTAATGTATTAGGCCTGTTCACACCGGGAACGAATTTCGCGCGCGATATTCGCCAACGTTTAAATTGACTAAACAAAGGGCGCCAATGTGAGTGTGCACACACGCGAAAAACGGCACGCGTAAAAGCGTCATTTTTTTTTAACACCCTCGGGTTCGTTTTTTTGGTTTGACGCACCGCGTCAAAAACTATACGACCAATGAGAATCGTGCTTTTGCACACGTGTCTGGAGCTTCTGAAGTTACAGTAAAACACAAGTTGGGGGCGCTCAAACACAAAACTGTCTTGCTGAGCACACATACGTAACGGCGAAGAAGATATACGCCAAGTAGCGTTACACTGCTTGAAATAGAACGAGATAAGGCAATATTCTTCCTTTTTTTATTTGATAAAAAAGTATAGTTTTCTGTTTACCATAAGCGCCATAAACAGCACATAATTGCATGTTCACTGGCTCATCGTCATCGAAAATCTGGGTGTGAACACAAAAAAACGCGTTGAAAAACCGAAAACCGTGATATTCGTCCCGGTGTGTACGGCCCTTTACTCTAAATTTGTGCCGTAGTTAGAAAATAAACCAAACCGAGCAATACTGAAAAACCGAATCCTGTAAGACCTCCATCTAAAACCGTTCCACCCCTAGTATTTATGTGAAATGTCTGAAACCTAAAAACCTAATGTGGTTGAAAAGACCGAACTGTTGTCATAACGGTTTGTTTGTTTGTCTGTCTGTCCTGTAAGACCTCGATCGATGAGCATCATCTCATGTCCTTTTAGCCTCATCAGAGTAAGTATTCGGTTCAGAAGTTTGCTGTTCTGATGGAGTTCAGCGTCTGTCAGCCGAGAACAGGCCACAGACTCTTTTTGTTTAGTTTATATTTAGTTTTGTTTCTTTGTTATACTTCTTTGATTTCATCTGTTCAGTCCCATGACTTTTCCGTTTATCCATCATTTTTATATTTAATCCATATTCTATCTCCGCTTGTCAGTCAAGTCAAATTGATTTGTATCGTGCATTTCACATTTACACATCACAGCCTCACAGAGGTCACACTGTTTGTCTATAAGGCCGTCATGCTTGATCAGAGCAGATTTAGACAATATGGTGATTTAACAATGAATGATTTCAGAAATGTTCTTCTGGATTTAGATCTAACTGTTTTGTGTTTATTCTGTTTTGCAGATATATGAGTTGGTTTGGATGATGTTGAGAGTTATTAAATCAGTAAGCTGTGAGAATTCAGATATAATTAAGAGCTTTAAATGTTAGTTAGTTTTGTTGTAAGCCAAAGTAAGCAAGAGTCTTAATGGAAGCACAGTCGGTTTGTTGTAAGTGAATTTAACTGCTTGTAGTGCCAGCATATGGAGGATGGAGTGTGGGTTAAATATATAAATATATAAATGTGTGTGAATGTCAAATTTGATCTGTGCTGAATATGATTCCTGGATCTGGCTGGCATGGATCAAACCCAGTGATCACAGTTTTTTTCTCGGTATCTCTGTTGATGTGTTATTGTGTTTGCTGCACTGATGCCCATAAATATGGCAAATGAGCAGAAGAGTCACATGACTGAAAGCGATTAATAAATCAGATTTCCAGGTGTGTGTTTGCCTGGTCATCACTTTCTGAGAGAACAATTGGGACATTTTAAAATCTTCGCTCTCATTTATCCACAGTTATAAATAAATAAACCTGCGCTGTAGAGATTACACTTTTAATTTGCTGCATTTCCATGTTAATGGATTTTTTCAGCTGAATGAGATTTTCTCTGTGAAAACAATAGCGGTTGAAACAGTTTGAGAAGAAACACAGACAGATTCTTCAGGAAACTAAAGAGGTCAGTCTGAGAGACCAGCCTACATCAACTAAGACCAGCCAGACGTTCATCAGACATGCAGTGTTCCTCAAGATCTTCACTGACCTGAAGATACAAAACAGACACGCACACACACACACACACACACACACAGAGGCACACACACACACAAACACTCTCTCTCTCTGTCCTGAGGCAGCAACTGTTTTTTACTTGTTTTCTAGCGATCTGGATTAATTAGCTCTTCTCCCCTTACCAAAAAGTAGTGTATTCCAAGTTTATTTTATTAAGTATACTTAAGTTCAAGTATATTTTAAGTATACTTTATGTAGCAGGTATACAAATATCAGTGTACTAGTAGTATACTTGTAAGTGTACTGTTCCAATACTCCTTGGGACTAAATTGGCCCACTTTCTAATATATAAAACTATACTTTTAAGTATACTTTAAGTATAACAGTAGCAAACTTTGAGTACACAACTAGTTTACCTCTATGTTTGTAGTTTGTACTACAATTATACTAAAAGTCAACTTATAGGTATACTGATAGTTTACTAATTAAATACTTTGTTCACTTTGAAGTATACTCTCAGTAAACTATTAGTTTAGTAGTTTTATACTGCAAGTATACTCATAAGTCTTCTTAAAGTGAACTTTACATCCTACCTTACTGTAACTATACTACTATGTCCCTATTTAGGTTTTAATTTGTATATATTTTGTTATATGAATATCTGAACATATACAACATCCAAAGAAAAACAGGGTATCTGCTTGTAAACAAAAACATTTTATTCTAGCTTCATGCTTTCTTTTCTTAAACACTTTAATGTGGGTAAGTTTCATAAAAAATAAAGAAATAACATTTTGAACAAAAAGCTAAAAAAAAGACTATGAATTGCATTCAGAATAATAATCAAAGCGTAGATGTAGTCGATCAACACTCCAAAGCTTGACTGTAATTCAAGTCAAGTCAAGTCTGCTTCATTGTCAATTCTTCCACATGTACAGTACATACTTACAGAGAATTGAAATTGCGTTACTCTCAGACCCATGGTGCATACAGATAACACTAACAGTAGAGCCTAAAAATACAGATAGATACAGATAAAATCTAAAATAAACTATACAAATAAGGGCATGTAAAAAAATTATAAAAATAAAAATAAAGTTAAATAAAGCAGCACAAGGCACATGGCAGATAGAGTGCAAACCAGTGAGGTGAACAAACGGTGCAGATAAAGATTGTAGTGCAGAAAAAAAAAAAAATTATTACCTCTTCATCGGTCCACATTTTATTCCATAACTTTACAGTGTTGATGCTTTCATGTCAGATCATTGTGTTACATGTGTTAGTATCTGTTGTTTCTTTATCTTCTTCACTTGTGTTTTTTGGAAATTCTGTACAGAAGATGTGTACTAGCGCCCTCTACCGTATAACAATGAAAACACAGATTCTAGGAGCACAAGTATAGGCTAGTTCAAATATATTTAGACTTTTTGTAAGTATAAGTCAATTATACTTAAATGTCATTTTAAGAATATTTCTGAGAAGTACATAAAGCCCATTTCTGAGAAGTACATAAAAAGTAAACTAAAAGTATACTTTCCTATTTTTTAGTTTAAAAGAAGTATACTAATAGCACACTTAAATAAACTTCTTTTTCGTAAGGGTCGTCAATAGTCGCTCAGATAAACATGTTGTCGTGGGTTTTATCATTACCGTTGCAGCTCTGCAGACATTGCACAAAGACTCTCTGTCCTCAAACACACAGAATGAATCTCTTAAAACGGTGATTGTTTTAGAGTAAAAACATTAACACTCTTGTAAACGCTTCCTCAGTTAGTTTTACTGCTGTCAAATGATTCATCAAAATAAAATAAAAGTTTTTGTTTAAATATATGTATTTGTAGTGTGCATATTTATTATGTATATATAAATACGCACATAAACAGTAAATATTTTGGAAGTATTTACATGCATATAAATTTATATATTTATATTCTTTTATTTTGTTATATAAAAATATATTTAATATATAAACATTACTTATTTTTCTTAAAGTGCCTCTATTATGCCATTTTTAAGGTTCATAATATTGTTTTATGAGTCTCCTAAAACAGGTTTTGCATGCAAAGTCAAAAAACACGTTAGTTTTCTCCGAAAATAGATTTAATTTGACCTAATATCTAAATCATTCATAAATGACTCGTGCGAAGCAGTTCAAAGAATTAGTCTCTCTGAACCCCTCCTTTCCGTGAGCATTCACTGCTATGATTGGTCAGATGGCGCAGTCCAGATGGCGCAGTCCAGATCTCTCTATGGCTCTGGATTGGTCTACTGTGTACAGCGTGTGTCAGAAACGAAACACCAATTGCCTTAACAGAATGACAGCCCTTGAGACTTGTCAATACATAGAAAAGACTGTATGGATTGTAGCTTACCATCTCGAGCTGGATTCTGATGATGAAATGGTTGAAGTGGTTGATTGACGAGACTGATTCACAAGCACAAGTGGAGCAGGACATTTCTCAGTGGTAAGTGTCAAGTGTTGACAAATTTGTGGTAATTATGAGATGTGATAAAACAAATTTACTATCACAGCGTAGGATACAGGGTCTTCTCGAAATGATGTTAACCACATAGAAATTTTACTGTGTTTGTGGGCAGGCAAGTTGGCGACCTAAAATGTGGGTGTCCATTATGCAAATGTGTTACATAGTGACGTAGAGCCATAACAGAAAAAGATTCAAATTCCTGACGACTCATTTCGCCGATTGCGAGTCGACTCTTTTTTTTTTCTTTTTTTTTGACAGATAATAACTTTATCTATCGTGCACTGTCAGCTTCACAACATTGCAGATAGTTTATGTTCACATACAGCTACACGACACACTGCATGAAAGGTAATAGTCGAAAAGGCATAATAGGGGCACTTTAAATATATACATGCATGTGCTTGTATTTATAGATACATAATACATATACACAGCACACACACACACATATATTATGTAAACAAAAACTTTTATTTTGAATGCAATTAATCGTGATTAATCGTTTGACAGCACTAGTTAGTTAGTGGTAGTTAGTGAAGCAGCATTTAGTGGTGAGGAAGGGGATCAGATGTGACTGTGAGATTCAGCTCCCATGAAACACACACACATACAAAAATGCCATGAAGTTGGTCTGGATAAAAGCGTCTGCAAACATCTTTCCTCGTGTTTCACTGAGGTCTTTGAGAGTTTTCTCTTTGGTTGACACTGTCGATCATAACATACTAATAGAGAGACTGGAAAACTGGGTCGGGCTTTCTAGGATGGTCCTCAAATGGTTCAGGTCATACTTGGAAGAGAGAGGTTATTATGTGAGTATAGGAGAGCATAAGTCTAAGTGGACGTCCATGACATGCGGAGTCCCACATGGCTCAATTCTTGCACCGCTCTTGTTTAGCCTGTATATGCTCCCACCAAGTCAAATAATGAGAAAGAACCAAATTGCATATCACAGCTATGCTGTTGATACTCAGATTTACTTATCCTTATCTCCAAATGACTACAGCCCCATTGACTCCCTCTGCCAATGTATTGATGAAATAAATAGTTGGATGTGCCAGAACTTTCTTCAGTTAAACAAGGAAAAGACTGAATTCATTGCATTTGGAAACAAAGATGAAGTTCTCAAGGTGAATGCATACCTTGACTCTAGGGGACAAACAACTAAAAATCAAGTCAGGAATCTTGGTGTGATCAATAACTAAATCAGCATACTATCATCTAAAAAACATTGCATTAGATGTTTTGTTTCCAGTCAAGACTTGGAGAAACTTGTTCATGCCTTTAAGGGTGGACTATTGTAATGGTCTCCTCACCGGCCTTCCCAAGAAGACCATTAGACAGCTGCAGCTCATCCAGAACGCTGCTGCCAGAATTCTGAGATATGCAGATATGCTCACTGAATATAAACCTAACAGAGCACTCAGATCATTAGGATCGAGTCAGTTAGAAATACCAAGGGTTCAAACAAAACAAGGGGAGTCTGCTTTTAGTTATTATGCCGCCCGCAGTTGGAATCAGCTTCCAGAAGAGATCAGATATGCTAAAACATTAGCCACTTTTAAGTTGTGCATTTATTGAATGAGCACTCTGCGATGTCTGAACTGATTGCACTGTTTTTTATTTATTCACTGTATTTTATGTAAAATCATTTTCTATTTTGAATAGTTTTAAATTCATTTTAAAATCAATGTTTCAATAAATTTCAAATTTTACTTTCTTTTATTACCAAATTGAATTACCATTGTGTATGAAATGTGCTATATAAATAAACTTGCCTTGCCTTGCCTTGCCTTGAATGCAGCAGCCAGGTTTTTTTTACTGTGAATGAGCATTATGAGCATGCTGTCAGAGTTTCTAGCAGCTGAACGATAGTGTCCAGACCGATTCAGAGAGACGATCGACTAACATGATGGTCTCGCTCAGTTTCCGTCAGTCACAGACACATTGTGTTTCACTCATGTCTGTCCCGCTCCATAGGGGAACACTTGAAAACAGAACAGCTTTCATATGTGTTCACAGACTAAGTGATCCTGTGGCTCAGTGGTAGAGCATTGAGTTAGCAGTGCAAAAGATTGTGGGTTCGATTCCCAGGGAACACATGATAGGTTAAAAAAAAAAAAAAAAAATATTAAATAAAATTGCCTGCAAAAAACATAAATCTAAATGCATAAATGTAAATGTAAGTGTGAAGGATTCTGGGTAGCAGAATCTTCTGTCTGTTATTAATGGATTTAGTGCTTAATTAACGAGTCTATTAAAGTGTGTCAGAGATTAAAGATCCATTTGATTGAATGATTTAATTTGTGTTTATCTGATGCTTTTATTCACAGACTTTGGTGCACGTCTGCTTGAGCTACAGGGAAGTGGCGCCGCAAAATGGCAGCCAGGACACTGAACTCCGCAATTATTCTGATGTTTTTGTTTGTTTGTTCTGTGTTTTGTCATTCTTCTTCTATAAGTTTTACCAGAGATGATCTCCTTAACATTAAGCAGCACATCCCAGACAATATTTTTCCAGTTTTTAATTTGTTGGACATTCTAACATTCAAATGCGTGTACAGACGCAGAAGAGGAAAACACGCCGGCGACCTGGTGAATCTCTGCACGATCGGCTTTCAGACTGCACTTCCAAGCATTCATCTCGTGAATGTCCATTCCCTTCCAAACAAAACAGATGAACTTCTTCTCCTCACCCGCACCAATAAGGACTTTTCAAACTCTGCTGCACTGTGCTTCACTGAAACCTGGCTGAGTGAAGCCATTCCGGACAACGCGCTCCATCTGCCGGGCTACCAGCGGTTCAGAGCTGATCGCATCCCGGAGATTACAGGGAAAACGAGAAGTGGTGGATTGTGTTTCTACATCAACAAAAGTTGGTGTTCAGATGCAATAACGCTGAAAAAGGTATGCTGTCTTAACTTAGAGGCACTCATCATAAACTGTAAACCTTCTTCTTGCTGCGGGAGTTTTCCTCTTTCATTCTCGTGAATGTGTACGTGCCTCCGGATGCGTGCGTGAGTGCCGCGATGCAACAGCTGGCCGAACATATAACTGAAATGGAGTAAAGGTACCCAGACACTATTTTGATAATTCTTGGAGATTTTAACAAATGAAATCTCTCCCATGAACTGCCAAAATACAAGCAGCACATTACGTGTCCCATCAGAGACAGCAATATATTGGATCACTGCTACACAGCAATAAAGGATGCATATCACTCTGTCTAACGAGCAGCTTTTGGGCTCTCTGATCACTGTTTGGTTCATCATATACCGACCTACAGGCCGAAACTGAAATTAGCTAAACCTGTTTTAAGGACTTTTAAAAGATGGACTAATGAAAAAGAGAGAGATTTAGAAGCTTGTTTTGACCTCACTGATTGGAGTGTTTTTGAAGCTGCAGCCGCTGATCTGGACGAGCTCACAGAGACTGTAACTTCATATATCAGTTTCTGTGAAGATATGTGCATTCCTACCAGGACATTCTTATCATTTAATAATGATAAACCATGGTTTACTGGAAAACTCAAACAGTTTCGTCATGCTAAAGAGGATGCTTACAAAAGTGTGAATAAAAACTTGTATAACCAGGCCAGGAACAGACCAACAAAGGCGATCAGAATGGCTAAAAAAAAACTACTCAGAAAGCTGAGAAAAGAGCTGTCAGCAAACGATTCAGCATCAGTATGGACTGGTCTGAGAAACATCACCATGTACAAGACACAACCCCCACAGTCTGTGGAGAATCAACACGTGGCTGATGATCTGAATGTGTTTTACTGCAGATTTGGAAAGGATAGTCTACCACCCCCCATCCGCTCTGATTCACACAAAACATTTAAAGCTGCGTTTACCAGTTCATAACTCCCCCACCATCACACATTCAGTAACCACCCCTACAACACCCCTCCTTCCCCCACCATTCAACCTGTGCTTAAGGTCTGTGTAGAGGACGTGAGCCGGGTCTTCAGAAAGCAGAAAGCTAGAAAAGCTTCAGGCCCAAATGGTGTTTCACCTGCCTGTTTAAAAGTCTGTGCTGACCAACTGATCCCCATCTTCACACAGATCTTCAACAGATCATTGGAGCTGTGTGAAGTTCCCAGCTGCTTCAAACGCTCCACCATCATTCCGGTCCCCAAAAAGCCCAAAATCAACGGACTTAATGACTACAGACTTCTCGCTTTCACGTCTGTGGTCATGAAGTCACTTGAGAGACTGGTCCTGGCCTACCTGAAAGACATCACTGGACCCTTGTTGGATCTTCTCCAGTTTGCTTACAGAGTTTGCAAACAGGTCTGTGGATGATGCAGTCAACATGGGATTGCATTACATCCTGCAACACCTCGACAGACCTGGGAACCCCCCTGCACTCCCCCCACTCACCATCATAGACAGCACTTTAACTGCAGGAGTCTTTCAGGTTCCTGGGCACCACCATCTCTCAGGACCTACAGAGCACTGACCACCAGAACAGCCAGGCACAAAAACAGTTTTTTCCCGGAGGCTTTTTTCAACCTGAACAATTAATCTTCATAATTATACAACATCCATCACAACTAACATAGTTATCTAACATATTTATATTAAACTGCACACTTTGTAAATACCATATCTGCACACTAATAACATACCTGTACATTTATCTAAACAATTACATTTTTTACTATACTTCTATTTCTGTATATAAAGTACATTATTTAATGTTTTTTTTCTTTATATTAGTGTTATATTACTTCCCTACTGTGTTATTCCTATGTATGTCTGCACTATAATGTTTGTCGTTTCCTTGTCATTCAGTGTCTACTGGACTCTAGTTCATTGTGGTTTATTGTGTTGTGATGGTCAGCACATCATAAATCTGGACATTGGGTTTGAACAGCACAAGCTACAGTCACATACAGCAGATGTGGATCTGGAATGGTCTGGTGTTTGAGGAGAGATGCAGGCGATGTGCTGGTTGATATATGAGCATGGCGTGATGAATATGAAAAGCTCAATGTAGCAGTGTGTCTCCATCTTCTCCAGTCTGGAGGAAAATAATAACACGGCTACAAGGTGTGTGTAATTCAGACTACTTTATTGAATAACTCTTGAGCATTCAGCATGAACGTGAGCTGCTCACCAAAGCACGTTCTCGTCATTAAAGCTGTGAAGAGTTGCCAGAAAAAAGTAACACACTCTCATAAATAAAGCAACTGCAGTTGTTGAACTTTAGGACGGACATAGAATTATTCTCAACAAAAGTCTCTTGAAAGCACAATATAATAAACAGACATGGAAAGGTGCAGCAAGCACAACAAGTGTATCAAGCAGAGAAGGCACAGCATTTACAGCAAGCGAAACAATCACAGCAATCTCATGAAAGCACACCAAACAGTCTAAAAGCTCTACAATGTGCATCTCAAAAGCACAAAACACTTTTCAAGATTTTGTATAAACACACCTCATGTTATGTGCTACACTGGATTCGAAACCCCGACCTGAAAGGCAGGGTGCACCACTCAGTTGATGCACATTCAGCAGCTGCCGAGGAGAGCTTTCAGCACAAAAGCACTGACCAAATTAGCATGCTAAGCTAACATAATGCTAACACATAAAAATCAAACCGATATCTAATGAACAACTTTAGGAGAACAATACTTTAAAATTAAACAAAACAACAAAAAAAATAAAAAATATATAGGTGTTTTATTTTTATATAACTTTAGTACAGTTGCTTTACTAACAATCAGTGTATGATTTATGCAGTGAAGTGTATACAATACGGTGTTTTATTTTAATATTTGTTTATTCAGTTTCTTGAATGCTGCTGCTAAATACATGTACCATACCTGAAAAATAAAGCACTGTTTGTTTTATTTGTATATTATGTGTATATGTAATGTGTGTCTTTGTTCTTATTTTTTAATGACAAAGATAAAATAATTAATTTTTCTTTGCCAACTTTGGCCTAAATATCTGCCATTGTTTTTTATTTTATATTTTGTTACATTGTAAATCTTTGTTTTTAAAATAGGGAAATTTGCAAAATAGTGAAACCATGACAAAGAATCATGATTAATTCGTGAATTGTGATTATCGCCTATTGACTTACTGACTGTCTCTCTGTCTCTGTGTTTTTTTGTCTGACTGTCTGTCTGTTTTGTGTGTGTGTGTGTGTCTGTGTGTGTGAGAGAGAGTGTGTGTGTGTGTTTGTTTGTGTGTGTGTTTGTTTGTGTGTGTGTGTGTCTGTCTGTCTGTCTGTCTGTGAGAGAGAGTGTGTGTGTGTGTTTGTTTGTGTGTGTGTTTGTTTGTGTGTGTGTGTGTCTGTGTGTGTGTGTGTGTGTGTGTGTGTGTGTCTGGGTGTGTGTGTGTGTGTGTGTGTGTGTGTAACATTTCTGCATTTGACATTGAGACCATAGGTCGTAATTCAGATATATTTTTGAGATGCAGAAAATGTGAATTTCTAAGGAAAGATTGTTATCAAAAAGCACACCAAGGTTCCTGACTGATGATGAAGAATTGACAGAGCAGCCATCAAGTCTTAGACAGTGTTCTAGGTTATTACATGCAGAGTTTTTAGGTCCTATAATTAAAACCTCTGTTTTTTTTAGCAGAATTTAGCAGTAAGAAATTACTGCATGTGTATATCTCCGGACTGTGCCTAATAAATTCATTTTGTTATACTTTTTTTTTTATTGTTTTCTTCTAATCTTCTAGTTTTCACTTTGTTTTTGTTTGAGGTCTGGTTCTAGTGTTTGGTAAAGAGTTTTAAAGTAAGATCTCCGGACTGTGCCGCTCTGGAGTAATGTGTTTGATTTGGGGCCTTCAAATTTTTTAGAGAGATTCCAGAAATTGTTTATTAATTGATTTCATCAATTTTAGCTTAATAAAACTTAACAATATTTACACCTTATCTATCAAAAAATCTTTTCAAAAATTTTTCCAGCAGTTGGAGTAGGCGAGCTGTAGCGTCTGGTTGGCTGGTTCTTTCTGCTTTTTGTTAGCAAGTCGTCTAAGGTCTTTTCTGAGACATTTTCATTACTTATCAAACACATATTCTTTTTTATTTTTGGTTTGTTTATTCTATGTTTGTTTTGTTGTTTAATGTTAGATATATTTACAAAAGTTTGAAATATATAATTAAGATTAGATGTTGCTGAGTTTATTCCATTAGTATCTGGAGTGAAATCTGTGGGATAGCTGGAGTGAAATCTGTGGACATAAAGTCATCCAGCATTTTTAGCATTGCACAGCTCATCATTTCTTCTAATAATTCATCATCTTAATAGTTCCAACTGAGTTCTGGTTTTAAGGGGAACATTTTTTCGTGTTTGAGGGGAGGAGTTCTGACCCTGTCATGGGACTGTTTCAGGTAAAGTACTGTTTGGCAGTGGTCAGAAATGGGAAGTTGAGGTCTAACAGTAAAGGCATTAATAAAATGTGGGTCAGTGTCTGTAATTGAGTAATCGACTACACTGACTCCTAATTTAGAGCAGTATGTAAATCTACCAAAGGAATCTCCTGTCTGTCTGTCGGTCTGTCTGTCTGTCTCTCGGTTGTGTTTGTCTGTCTGTCTCTCTCGGTTGTGTTTGTCTGTCTGTCTGTCTCTCGGTTGTGTTTGTCTGTCTCTCGGTATGTGTGTCTGTCTGTTGGTCTGTTGGTCTTTCTGACTGTCTGTCTCTCTGTGTATGTGTGTGTGAGTGTGTGTTTGTGTCTGTCTGTCTGTCTGTCTGTCTGTCTGACGCTGGTTTTCTCTCACCAACTGTGCGTTCAGTGATTTATGTGAACTTGCACTTACATATTGAGTCTTCTACACACATAAATATGTAAAATATTCACAAATATTAGTGAGTAGGGCCTCCGGCTGGTGTGGAGGACAGATGTGAGCCGCTGTATAATGAATTAAAAATTGAAACATCTCTGCTGTTGTGTAACTGAAAGTCCAAGTGCATGATGGGATATTTAAACAAACAAACAAACACTCTCCATTTAGTGAGCGCTCTGTCAGCTCTCCTCATTTACATGCATTTTCTGTCAGAATCTCATTATGTGTCTCACATCAAACGGTCAGTGACTCTTTAGGAGCAGAAAACATGCAGAGCAGCAAATGTTTTTGTAGCTCATCAGTGACAGGCTGTGATGAACAAACACACACACACACACACACACACACACACACACACACACAGCAGTGTATGAATAACTGTCTCTGAATATGTGCATCATCTCACTGAGGTTTAAGAGGTTGTTGATCTTCAGTTTGAACACTTCCAGCACCGAAAATGTATACCTGCAATTTAACCACACGCTGGTAATTATTAATGATGTGCTGTTAAACTGCATGCTCCAGTAATAATGAAATATAATCATACTGAGCTGAGTCATGACACAGAGTCGTGAACCTGAGCTGATTCATTCATTCATGAACACAAATCATGAGAATGAGTTTAGATGGGTGATGTTGAGTTCATGTGGACACTGATGGCACTTGAAGGACATTTTAATAACTGCTGGATGTTTTAAAGGGGTCATATGATGCAATTTCAGTTTTTCCTTTCTCTTTGGAGTGTTACAAGCTCTTGGTGCATAAAGAAGATCTGTAAAGTTGCAAAGACTATCAAAAGAGTATCAAATCCAAAGAGATATTCTTTATAAAAGTTAAGACTTGTGCAAGCCCTCCTAAAACGACTCGTTCTAACACGCTCCCACATGTCTACGTCACAATGTGGGAAGATTTGCATAACACCGCCCAAATGTTCACACAAAGAAAGAAGGCATAACTTTTATTCTCGCTGTTGCTACTGCCGCCATGTTGTTGAGACTGTGGGCTCATTGTGAAAGCCAACCTACTTTGTTTGGCCTTCCAAAAGAGGACGATATCCGCTTCATCATGCCTAGAGCTGATCCGTGCTGGTCACTGAGGAAATACATCAACTTTGCGCTGTGGATCGCCGGATCAGCTTTCACTGTGGACGAAGCGGAGTCCAGCCCGGGGTCATCACATGTGGTTACCACTAGTCCACTGGCCACTCCTTTGTTGAATCCGCCGTCCATGCTGTTCTCTAACCTGCCGGCCGTTCCTCACTCAAGCCTGCAGTGTGTGATGCTATGTGACGCATTTTATGTAGGACTGTTTCTTGAACCTGCAGAGTATCCTACAATGGGTCTGTGATCAAAGGCTATTCTATAAGTCTATAAGACAGTCTTGCGCTTCTGACTCACAGCCTGTAAGTATATTTTTTTATATTTAAAGAATTTGCCACTGATGATTCAAACGTGAGTTTTAAGGAGTGTAGAGTAGCGCCTTTTGTTTGTTGTTTCTCCAATCACAAATACAGACATGGTTTTATGTTTATGCAGCATGATACGCAACACGTAAAAACACAGTATAAGTCAGTATAATCAGTATTTGTGTCCCCACTGAATGCAACAAATGCCTTGTTTGTAATGGGTTTTATTGGTTTTGTCGTGCTTTGTCGTGTTGGGAGACGCATCACAGTATGTTAAAGGGTTAGTTGACCCAAAAATGAAAATTAGGCTGTGTTTTACTCACCCCAGAGGCATCCTAGGTGTATATGACTTTCATCTTTAAGACGAATCCAGTCGGAGTTATATAAAAAATTGTCTTTGATCTTTCAAGCTCTATCATTGCAGTCGGTGGGTGTTGCATTGCTTCAGTCCAAAAGACTTTAAATAAAATGCGCCCATCCATAAAAAAAAGTGTCTCACATGGCTCCGGGGTGTGAACAAAGGCCTCCTGTAGCGAATTGAAGCGCTTTTGTAAGAAAAATATATTCAATATTCAAAACGTAATAATCACTTGAATCTAGCTTGCTCTCACTGTTGTAAATGAAGCAGTTCCGGGCAGATGAGCGTTGTGCATGCGCCACTCAAAAAAGTACAAAACGAGGATTTGTAAAGAAGAATGTCGAAGGATTTTGATATAAGCCAAGAGGAGACTGGTTTTCCTTTGCTAAAGTAAGGAGACTTACTTGCTTCCTTTGCTCCTGTAAACAAACTTTGGTTTTCACAAGACTCAGCGGCGCATGCGCAGCGCTGACCTCCATACATCATCCTCCTGGAGCTGCTTCTGTGTATAACAGTGAGCGCAAGCTAGATTCAAGTGATTATTATGTTTTGAATATGGATATTTTTCTTACAAAAACGCATCGATTAACTACAGGAGGCCTTTGTTTTCCCCCCGGAGCCTTGTTAGACACTTTTTTTAATGGATGGGTGATTTTTATTCAAAATCTTTTGGACTGAAGCAATGCAAAACCCACAAACTGCAATGATAGAGCTTGAAAGATCAAATACAATTTTTAATATAACTCCGACTGGATTTGTCTGAAAGATGAAAGTCATATACACCTAGGATGCCTCGGGGGTGAGTAAAACGCAGCCTAATTTAAATTTTTGGGTGAATTAACCCTTTCAGGGGCATAACATTTCTGTCACACGCTTGAGGTATCCAGCCAATCACAATGCACTGGATCGCTGGTCAATCAGCATACACCTTGCTTTTCAGAACGATGAGCTTTGTAAAAATCTACGCGTTTCAGAAGGCGGGGGATAGAGGAGCAACAATAATGTACATTATATTGGAAATAATGTGCTTTTGAACCTTAAACCATATAAACACATTGCATTACACCAAATATACAACATAATGTTATTTTAAGCAACGTCATATGACCCCCTATAAATCATCTGAATCATGTTCTTCTGATAGCAGCAGGTTATTGTTGGTTAGGGTAGGTTGGTTAAGTGTCTTCTGTCTTGTTAAGCTCTGCCAGTTAAATGAAGTCTCTTTCTCTGATGTGTAAATATTTTCTAAAATAAGGCAAACGGAAGATTATTTCTTATGACTACATTATCAGAAAAGCTTAAAAACCCTTGGGAGTCTGTAACTTTAAATGATCATTTAGAGGGTTGATGGTTTGTTCCATTGTTTGTCTGTGTTTATTGAAAAGGTTTTCTGAGAATTGTGTGTGTGTGTTTGTTTCAGTGACTTTGTGTTGATTGTGTCTGGAGGGTTTGATGGTCATTAAATGCTGCATTTCTCTCTGTCCATTAATAACTCGATAAAACCCTCTAAAGCAGCCAGAGCACTTTAAACATCATCGATCTGACATACTAAACTTGTCCCTCGGTCATCATGTCCAGAGCGATGGGTTTGTCCAGTGACACGTGCTCTTCACCAGCTCCAGTTGATATCTGTGCAGGAGAGTGTGTGTGTGTGTGTGTGTGTGTGTGTGAGTGTGTTTGGACTGGAAGCAGATGGTTGTAGATGTGATGTCTTTGAGCCAGAGGTGAAATCACTTCTGGAGGAGACAGCAACATTGAGCCCCTGGACAAATGGCAGGCGGCCATGGAGCTGCTGTGCCTTTGCCAGGACAAATGCCAGGACAAACAGAGCATGAACCCACGGGAAATCAGCCTCCTGGACGCACATCTGCGCTGCTGATACACGGGAAAACAAGGTGTTCCACATGAGCTCACGTTTAAACAGGAACATCGAGCCTCCTCCTTTAAACTGTTGTCAGAGTTAAAATAACAACAGAAAGGCATCAGTTATTCATGAGTAGACTAAGATGTGCATGATGTCAAGGGCTTACTGTATTCAGTCCAGCTGATACCAAGACAAGACTCTCTAAGACCAGACCCAGACCGGACCTGTCTGATGTTTTAATGACAGTTTGCAGATGATTTTATCCAAAGTGTGCTCAAGCTCTGTGTGTTTTCCTGGAAATCAGACCTGTGATTGCTTGTGCCGATGCTGGTGTTTTTATTAGTAAAGGAATTTGGTCCTAATTTATTTGTGGTCTTTTCAGCTGCACTTTCTAATAATGCTATGAAACTGAGGGTGAATGAGTGGCACATGTTGGTTTTTGTTTGAGCGGCTCCTTTAAGCACAGATCTGTGGATCATGTCTGAGCTCCTCTGTGTCATTGTAGCAGTTTGGGTTAAAGTGAATAATTTAATAGCCAGAGGGCAGAGGGTCCACTGCCACTCATAGCAGCTCATGCATATTCATCAGCAGATTAGAATAATGTGAAGTTTGTAATTATGAAGGGTGCTGTAGATGAGTGCAGGATGTGTCAGAGTTTAGAGCTCCAGAGAGCCGCGGGGCCGCAGACACGGGAGAGTTCAGAGGCATTTAACAATTCGCTGCAGCTCGCCGGCTAAAACATTATTTACCATCAGATGTGACACATCAAACCTGAATCTGAGAGCGAGGAGAACTCTGTTCAGTCAGAACAGCCAGAGAAGAAACTACAGAGTAAACAGAGTTGTGTGGCTTTTAGTTCATGGCTGTATGCTTGCGTGCCTCTCTACAGACGACAACGTGAACCTTTAGCAGAAAAACACATTCAAAACAACATAATTTCCTATTAATTTCAGTTCATGTATGTGTTGTTTATGTGTGTATGTGTGTGTGTGTGTGTGTGTGTGTGTGTGTGTGTGTGTGTGTGTGTGTGTGTGAGAGAGAGAGAGAGAGAGAGAGAGTGTTCTGGTATATAAGGTTTATGAAGACACTTCCCGTAAAACAAAAGGCTTAAAAAATATACAAAACTGTGTTTTATAAAATTCAAAAATTGCCAGTAGTTTTCTGTAAGAGTTAGGTTTAGGTGTAGGTTTGGTGTAGAGCGATAGAATATACAGTTTGTACAGTATAAAAACCATTATGCCTACGGAGAGTCCCCGTAAACCACAAATGCAAGTGTGTGTGTGTGTATTATTTTGGTTCATCTGCAGTTTTGAGGCTGTTTAATTGTGTCTGTCAAAACAGGAAGTTTGGGCCAAGACATGCAGTATATGACTGACTACTTGCTATTGCTAAGCTAATTATTGTTGAAATCATTGCTAATCATTGCTAGTCAGTAGAGAGAGAGCGTCTGATTGGACAGAAATGTTGGGTATGACGTCATCAGAGTTTTCAGAGAAGACAAAGGCAAAAGATGATTTTAAATGTGAAAGCTGCTAGTCAAAAGCAGCAGTAGTTAAGGCTGATTTACCCTTCTGTGTTGAACACAGCTTACGGCGTAGCCTGACGCGCACCTCTCCAGAAGTGTTACAGCAAGCATTGTGATTGGTCTGCTAGAAGCCCTCCCTCCGTATGTATTTGAGTTTTGAGTGTTTTTTGCACTTTGATATACTTTAATGTTACACCTTCTTATTTAAACTAAACAAAGCAAAGGACAAGTGTCTTATCATTTATTATATAACATAGCATTATACATCACTTAGTTGTCATGGTGCAAGTGCTTGTGGAGATTGAAAGAGTGCTTCTCCTGTTCTGTTGTTGTCTCCTTTTTTGTAATTTTAAATAAATGATCTGTTCTTGGATATTTATTTGCCGCCGTCTGCTGCTTCTTCTCCGGCTTCTGCCTTGATACTGTGGGTTACACCAGCGACATGCCCGTGGACACTGCAGACTAGTGGTCTGCTCGTGTATTTGCACGTCGGTGCAGAAGTATAAGGGTGTATTCACACAGGGAAGTCCGCTAGTTCACTTGCTTTGGTCTGAACCAAATACAATGTTGATTTTTTTTTTTGTTTGGTGTGGTTAGCTTTCACTGCCCTTTTTGCAAGTGAACCAGAAATTGTAAACAAAACCACATGTGTGCTAAGGTCATGCATTCATTAGACAGAAATTCTCAAGCATACCAGAGTTCGTTTGGAACCGGACCGAGACCACCTCTTCAGCTGGGTCTCGAGGGGGAAACGAACTTGAGTTTGATTCAATCAAACCAAACAAGACAGGTGTGAATACACCCTCAATCAGCCTTTAGTTCTAGATGAGCTCAGAAATACAGACAGTAAAGTAAAGGATGCCAAACTCAGTTTGTCTGACCTCAGTTCTTCTTCCACTTACTAACACGTGATCGTGGACTAACTCACTCACCAGCTGTAACGCTCACTCATGCACATCGTCTTTATCTCACAGAGGGAAATTAAAACGTGAATGAGCTCATGTGAGTGTTTATTGTGAGTTTATCTGTCGCCCACTGATTTAATTATATCTGATTAGTTGGAAAAATGAATGTGTGAGTGTAATTATGCATAAAATGAGTGAGGTTCAGGAAAGAAGCATAATTAATAGAGGTTTTTAATATTCACAACTAAACCCTTCAGTACTAATAAATTGTGTTTGTGATTTGCATAGAAATAAAGTAAACTGGTCAAGAGCAGCGGCTACAGTTTGCATGTGTTCATAGATTAAAAACACTGCAGATTACACAGCAAACCATCACAAGATGCATTCAATCACTAAAAATCTCATCGGTGTGCTTGGATTGTGAGTGTCAGGTTTGTGACTCGTCTGTCTGTTTTAAGATTCATCTTGAAATAACGTGCTGAGTTCAGGTCAGTTTTTCAGTGATGCTAACAGTTCTGGTCATGTTCCATCTGCAGTTTTTGCATTTAAAACTTGTCCTTTTCTACTGTGATGTTCAAATGTTGAGGTGATTTATCTTATGTTGAATGCATTGATATGAAACTGTAGCTCCGTTCAGTTCAGTGCATTCGTGAGTCATGATTCATGGCACTAATTAAAGAATAATCCATATACCGCCAGAGCCTGATGTTTTATTCATCAATTAAAAAGATAACTGGAACCAATAAATCTTTTCTGCTAATGAATGTGAGCTGTGGGAGATCGAGCAATTAGTTCATTAAAGTGTCGGATCAGGTCATAATCTGAAGTTATGATTCAGTAATTAGTTTCACTGTGGGACTGTTTGGAACGTTCCAGTTTCCCCACAGAAATGACTGGAAATATAATTATGAATACCGTTGAGATTAGTGACAGCAGCAATCAAATAAAACACAGTGGTTCATATTCATAATTACATAACAGAGAAAATGTAATTTGCTCTTTAATCACCGTCTAGCATAAAATGACCAACTAGTTCATGACAATTCATCTTCAGCTTTGTTTCTCTCATAATGACAGAAGCTCATGGGATTTCTGAGAGAATGCGAGAATGAAAATGGATATGAGTTTTTCTTTGTGGTGAATGAGAAATGAAATTAAACGCTTTACTGAGTGAAGTATTAATGTACAGACATATGGCTGCCCTGATATTCACCCTGACGGTCTTCACTTCTGCATCATATCGAGTCTGAAAGAGGCCAGCTAACTAAACTTAACAGTTGAATTAATCTTCAGTAAACAAATGAAATGTGAACAATTCCTTTCATTTCGGGTAAAAAAAAAAAAAGGGGCTACACAACAGAGCTTTACCAGTTATATAAAACATGGGTGAAAAATTTATGTTGTTTCTTGTCCCTTAAAAATATTGTTTTAATAAACTATTATTATTATTATTATTATTACTACTATTACTTTGAGAAATACACTTAAAGGTATAGTTCACCCAAAAAGGTAAATTGCCCCATGATTTACTCACCCTCAAGACATCCTAGGTGTGTATGACGTTCTTCTTTCAGACGAATACAATCAGAGTTTTATTAAAAAATGTAAAGGCTAATCCATGCTTTATAATGGGAGTGGATGGTAGCCCAAAAGATTACACCTATCCATTATAAAAGAAGTGCACACAGCTCCGGGGGTTAATAAAGGCCTTCTGAAGTGACGGGATGCGCTTGTGTAAGAATTTACAACTTTATAATTCTTTATCTCTAGCTTCATCTGACTTTCGTACGCATGTTTGCGAGAGAGTGGTGTCTAGCGGACGATGGAGGACGCAGGCAAACGTGGTGAAGAACGCGGACGTGAGGAATGTGGAAGCGCAGAGGAGAGAGCAAAACAAAACACCTGTCATGAATCAGTAGTACAAAACAAGGATTTGTGAAGAAAAATGTCGGAGGATTTCAATATAAGCCAAGAGGACACTGGTTTTCCTTTGCTGTAAATACAATTTGTTTCTCGTGAGACTAGCATATTCTCACCAGAGCTCACGCTACGCCTACGTCATCCACTGGACGCCATTCTCTCATGAATGCACGTACCACAGTTAGCGGAAACTAGAGATTAAGGTTTATAAAGTTGTAAATATGTATTTTTTCTTACACAAGTGCATCCCGTCACTTCAGAAGGCCTTTATTAACCTCCCGGAGCCGTGTGGACATCTTTTGTAATTGATGGGTGCAATTTTTTGGACTTCAAAATTTAGGCTACCATCCACTCCCATTATAAAGCATGGAGATTTTTTAATATAACTCAATTTGGATTTGTCTGAAAGAGGAATGTCATATACATCTAGGATGGCTTGACGGTAAGTAAATCATGGGGTAATTTTCATTTTTGGGTGAACTATCCCTTTAAGTGTGAGAGTTAGTGTGAGTGTGAGTGTGTGTGTGTGTGTGTGTGTGTGTGTGTGTGGGTTTGTGTTTGTGAGTGTGTGTGTGTGTGTGTGTGTGTGTGTGTGTGTGTGTGTGTGTGTGTGTGTGAGTGTGTGTGAGGGAGTGTGAGTGTGTGTGTCTGTGTGAGAGAGAGAGAGAGAGAGTGTGTGTGTGTGTGTGTGTCACACATGTACTGAACTCACTGCAGCTGGAGTGTGTTCACTGGGACTGTTCTTGTATCTCTATAATTAGAGCGTCTCTCTGATTCCTCTGCAGACAGACAGACAGACAGATGTAATTTAATTTCTGGCCACTGCTTGTCTTCACATCCAGAAAGCTGATCAAACTCTTTGACAGAAACACAGATTCAGCCCTGCTGCAGCGAGGATGCGGCTCATTTACAAACGTGTGTGTCTGTGACAGACTGAGAATAACTGAACATCAGGACTCAAAGACACATGAGATGACACATCGGCAGCACATTGAGGTTTTGCTAGACCAGCCGCTCGCTTCTAAAGAATGGACAGATGAAGCCCAACAGAGTCTTTGCCAAACACAGATGGTCCAAACAAACACATCCTGGACACTGTTTCTGTAAGTCGTGTGATGTTTTCATTTGAACTGAAATCATCGCATGGCTGCAGATCTACAGACAGACAGATATACTTGATATACTTTTAGCATTGATAATATAACCTCTACAACGGTCTCTCTCTGGTAGGTAATGCCTGTCTGTCATTCTCTGGCCTGGTGTAGACTGGTTTAGGCAGTAAATAAATACCCTAAAATTTCATGTCTGAACTGGGACACAGCGGTCATTCATGTCTGATGATTGATAACACACCAGCGCCTTCAAATTCAGATATTTGATGTATTTAGTTTTGATTGGGAAATTTCTCCTGACAGAAACAGAATCTAAAATGACTTTGCAATTCCTCAGATGAGGGAGACATTCAGTGTGACATGAAACGCAGTAATTAACCTTTGATTTCTGTAAAACCTTTCATTAGAATGTAGATGTGACGCTGGTGTTCTTCAGCTCTGAGCATTCACAGCTCTTCATCATCATCATCTTCATCAGCATGCATCTCATAAAGGAGATTTATTGACAAACTATGCCAGTTTGCAATGCAAATAAATCAAAGTGACGTGATATTATTAAACAGAGATGTTACTTTGAATATCAATTTACCAATCAAATGAAAAAGCAATAAGGGGGTCATGTTTTTCTTGGCACAAATGTTTATTGGCTTTTATGATTTGTTTGTCTGCACAGGTTATTATTGAAATGAAAAAAAGCTGAAATTTAAATGCAGTAATTGGTTTTTGAAAGAAACCACTTTTTATTCAGCAGAAAACTGCTGATCCAGTGTTACAAAAGCTAGTGCCCAAACCTACAGCCTAAAGGCATGGTGAACATGACCTCTGACCTCTACGAACACAACCAACCCGTCATCAGCCCTCATGTAGCCACTAGTGTCAGTCTGACCTCTGACCTTCATGTGAGGTACAGTGCTTTTGTGTGGCTTTAGTTTAGAGGAAGTTCTGCCGATGGGTGTATAAATCACTCAGGAGACGTGGCGTCTCTGTGTTTGCTGGTGTCAGAAACAGAATAATAAGCATGTGAAGTGATGTGGAACTTGTGCTGTAGGAAACACTTCAACCTCATTAGCCTCCCAAAACAAAGAGACTCTCAGGCAGAGAGACGGAGAAGATAAAACCAGCCGACGATCCTCACTGACACTAAAGAGATGCTGAAGCAGAACCTGAGACGTCCTGCAGTCTGTAATATGACAGCTGAGCGCTTCTAACAGATCACACACACGCTAAAGCAAATTACACCAGCAGCCAATTAGAGCCAGAGGCGTGTGTGTCTGGATTACCTGGTGAACTAGCTGAACCTAGACTAACTTAGACTAGACTCGTCTAGTTAAGAAGCCCGCTGGGGACATCCGTTTCCAAAACATGGCATACTGTATCCAGTATACTCTACTGTATGTGCTTGTTTTGAGCTCATGTCTACACGTCTAGTTTCTTCAGGATGCTCACCACTGATTTCTGCACAGAAGACAAAAAGATGGAGCTCATCTGATGATCCGCTTGTTCTTTCAGCTCCCAGACACCAGATGGCAGCATCACCAGAAGACTCCTTCATTTCAATATATTTCTTAAAGACAATGGCTTCATCAGAAATCACATGCTCTCTTGAGTATGTACGTATTTTCAATAAGTAATTACCTTGTGAGTGCTAAATGTTCTATAGAGTATGAATCTGTGTACAGTAGTATGAGTGTGATGTGGACCTACATTCATCACACACACCAGAATCTCACCGGAAGTACTGTAGTAGGTCGTCCGGGCTCTTTTTGCTAACTGTTTTATGAGAACTGTGAATTCAGACACACTTCTTTTGTCACATACCATTTCTCACCTGCTGTATAGTAGGGAAGTATGTGATTTCAGATGCAGCCAATCACAGACTGATTTGAAATATCAATTTTTTTTCTCGATGTTTATTTAATTGAAAAAAATTTAATATTAACAAACAATTTGATAAAAATATGTTCCTCTTTAACGTACTGAATTTTGACAGTAAACATTTTTGGTTTTCATGGAAATCCCAGGACATCCTCACTGTGTGTGTTCTCTGAGAACATGTCATCGTCTACTGAGGACAGGAATGAATTGTCATTGGGCTTCAGTGCTGTTTGGTTTCCAATGTTCTTCAAACTATCTTCTTTTATGTTCCGGAGAAAGAAATCCTAGATGTTTGGAGTGATGTGAGGGGTCGATGATAGTCTTGATTTCTGATGCTGTTTCCTGTTTGTCCTTGGTTTCATGATTCCAGGCCTTTGTCTGTTTGTTACTTCAGTTACTGATCATGCAGCGAGTCTTTCTGAAAAGTGCTGCATTCACATGCGAGTGAATGGCCGCTGAATGTCGTTCTGTCATTTGTCAGGGGTGTTTCTGCTGAACGTGTCTCTGTGACGAGCAAGAGCGATCTGGGATATTAAATAGCCTGCAGACCCAGCTGTAATCAGTCCATGAGACACTATTAGATCATCTACAGGGGCAATTGCGTAACGTCAATTTTTTTTTTTTTTTTTGAAGCCTGTCCCTGATTATTCTAGATTGTAATTTGCATTTAGAATGGACATTACTTTGTCCACAGGTAACAAAAAACTCTTGACTTGTGGGTCACGAGTCTCTTCAAGGGCTTTGAGTTCAAAACGATTCAGTAAAATCTCAGTCAGGAAACAAGAAAAGCTGAGATGATTCCTGCCTTATGAAGCGAGAGGGAATGTGACATCAGCAGACGGGAGAGAAACAGATCAGATTTACAAACGTGAGAGAGAGCCAGTTCATCAGCCGCTGCTCTGTTTGTCTTTAGTAAATCACAAATGTGAACCGAACGCAAATTAATAAGCTGTTACTTTGAGAATGTCTAGAAAACTGATGAACAAATGAACGGGAAGATCTTTTGACAAATAAAGAGCCAGAATGGGTTTGTCCCCTCAATGTGCAGTGACACTAATGAGCTTTGAGCTCCAGCCTCAGCAGCCTCAATAAACATTTGCTGCTTATTTTCAATGGAAATGAACTACTATGAAATGGACTAACGGTACTGTTACACTGTAAAAAATGAAACTTCTCATTTTCCAGTTTACGAAAACTTTTGAGTCTCAAATACCAAAAAAAATGCTATTTTCTTGAAACTACACAAAAATCCTTGTCAGACCAACAAAATAACCCCAAATGTTGCCCCAACTAGTCAAACACAGTTGTCTGAACAAAGAATTTCATATTGTTGAAATATTAAGGCTTTGTGAGTTCCCAGCATGCATTGCAACACGAATAAATTATGCAGTTACTGTTAGCATTCTGTTTGCTGACTTAATTTCAACTTTTTATTATTGTTTTATCATTATTGTTAGTTATTTGTTGTACTGTGATGTAAAGAGCTCATCTTTTTAACACGTGTTGGTTGTCACCGTTCTTGAGGTTTGTGTGCCTGGTATTGAGGCCTAGAGTATGTTGAACTGGTTACGTCTATTTTCTTGATATAATAGTCTTGTACGTTGTCTTACAAATAAAAACAATGTTGTTTGCTTATTGGGTTGTCATAGCCTTTCACCTTTGTCATTTGAAAACAAACATGCATTTTTATAATGTATTTTATAAAAAAATGAATTACCTCAACGACAGTAATTTTTCTTTAAGTAAAATATCTGGTACTCTGAACTCAAAATAGTAAGCTTGTACAGACTTGAAAGTTCCAGTAACTTGAATTAAAAAAACTTAGTTGTCAGAACTTGAAAAACTTAGCTGAAGCAAAATAATTGAATTCAAAACTTAAAAAATTAAGTTGATATCTTCAACTCAAAAATTCTGTGCAGTCGGTTGCCTTGAAAATTTGAGTTGAACTAACTTTTTCTTTTTTACAGTGTATTATGCTGCAGCATATGTGTGTGTGTTGATTTATAGAAACCAGCTGGAGTCCAGGACCAGCCTGAGCTGGATTCTGCCTGTCTGTACGTCAGTCGTGTGTGCAGCAGCTCTCTCTGTGTGTCAGAATCTCATCGTCCTGCGGAGTTCAGCTCCAGTTCAGTCCTGAGTTTGATGGGCTCCGAGCTGAACTCTACAGGACGGATGAGAAACACTGCTGTATGCGGTCTCGTGTATTCTAAGGAGGTTTTACTCTAAACTGTGTGAAATTAATTCCATTTTATTTAGTTGTGTTTGTAATGCCAAACTCTTTGATTAAAGGGGTCATGAAGATGCAAACTGTGAAGTTGTATTAATGCCAGTTTGATTATAAACATTTTGATAGTCCACTTTAGACATTCTAATATATAAATATAAATTTATTGTAGAATGTCTAAAGTAGACTGTAAAATTTATTGTAAAATGTATAAAGTCTAAAGTAGACTATAACAAAGTTTGTAGTCACAGGAAGAAGAAGGCAGGAACCAGCGAATATTTAAACATAAAACTGTCGCATTAAACAACATATTATCCAGGCCTGGTCCTCTCTCGTCCATTTATCCCTCCAGAGCTCCTCCGGGGGACTCGAGACGGGGAGTGAGGCAGGGATCGCTTATAATATCATTAACTCCACCGCCCCGCTCGTCACATGGACTATCAAAAGAAAGTGTTAGTTTTGAGTTTTTATTGTAGTTTTTATGTTTTTATTGTAAAGCAACATCTTATATGTGTAAATATCATAAATATTTTGATTCTCCATTTGATGACCCCTTTAAATGACTGCAAATGCCTAATGATGTTTACATACTGCGTGATTCTTGTATGTTAGTGCGTTTACCACCTGTGTGTTGTGTTGTGTTGTGTTGTGTTGTGTTGTGTTGTGTTGTGTTGTGTTGTGTTGTGTTTGTTAGTGTGCTGCTGTGCTATATATTGTGGTTCGGATTAGTTTCAGATTGTGTTCAGACTGGTGAAGAGGTGTCGAGACGATCCTCTGAAAAGAGCGTGAAATGAGGTGTCGGCAGCGTTTGCATGTCTGTGCTGCTCAGCTGTGTGTCCTGTACGTGTGTGAACGTGACGTGAAGTTCTGATGGTGTCGGTGAACCCAACCCGTCAGCCGTTGATGGATCCAGAGATGTTTCCATGGCTGATAATGTGCTTTAGTGAGCAGGTGAAGATAATATCAGCCAGTGCAGCTGGAACACTCTGAATCAGGAACGTTATCAGCAAACACGGCGTTCAGAACTTTACTGCGCCAACCAAATAGAGACAGATGCTTTTAATGAATGTGATGCTTTAAATCTGAATGTACTCATGACGACCTCTCCAGTCCAAATTAAATCACATTTAAAGCCCAGTCCTCCTGCTGTGACCACACTAGTGTTTTGGTTTGCTAATGTGCTTCAGAAGCCCAACATCACATCAATTATTCTCTGATGCTCACATCAGCTCACACAAATGGGATTCAAGTGAAACAGACGAACGGTGAGTCACACGAATGCTTCAAATGAGAGATTAAACATCCGGCTGCATATGCTATCACCCGATACGAGGAACCCGCATCCCTCCATCATCTGGACCAGTAAGAGGGAAGAGAGCATTCATCAGCAGTAACACGTGGCCTGTGCTGGATCAGACCTGACAGAGCAGAGCAGAAGGGAAGTGTTTGTTCTCGTGTGTTTGCAGTCTGCATGGCTGCGGTTCTGCCTCATTAATGTTGGACTTCAGTCGGGGAGTTATTTAACCCCAGAACACCAGTTCTGTCAGCAGTCTCTCATGTTCTTACAGACCTGTGTGAGGTCCTTCCCTTCATATGTGACGTGTTTCATTAACCTACCCTTCACCTGCTTTCAGGAATCTCTGATATCTTGGGTTATGTTTCATTTGCGTTTCAGTGATTTTTTTTATTTTTATTTCTAGTGACGCCTGTGATTTTGGAAATATTGGTTTGAATCTTCTGTTGTTTGCACCATCCACATCATCCCTAAATGAAAACCCTTCTGAATGACTGGCCTCCATGCAGCATTAATACTCATAAACTGTTGGACTTGTGATGAACACTAGTTTATTTTACTCTCCCTTGGTCACGTTCATCCGAGTGCTGGTGCTGCTCTGTCCATCTGACAGAAGCTCCAGAAAAACAAAAGTGCCATGAAAGTATCCTTACAGTCGTCCATGTGACTCGTGCGCTAATGTCTCACGTCTTCAAGCCATCGCTGGTTCTCACAGGTCTCATACGCTCATAATCACAAAGCACCTACTGTATCACGGCATAATGTAGGTGAACTGTTCCTTTGTTTTGTAGTTTGACATTTGTATAGTTTGACCACGTAGTCGACGTGCTTTCATCAGGCCGCGTCCGTCTAATGTGAGAAACACAGGACAGCATTCATTGATCTGTGGGAACCTGAGGAACCTGATGCTGCAGGCGAAAGCGTTTAAATACTTCCAGCAGCTTCATCTCATTGATGGTGTTTCTGGGAAGGTAACAGTGATCTCCAGTGTCATCTAGATCTCAGCAGGAGCTCAAATTAAACTCTGAGACACACGGATCTCACGCGTCATGCCTGTGCAGAAATCATTCATACATCACACGACTCGTTCAGAGGAGAAACCAAAACCGAGCTTGTAAATCTAGCCGTTAGCCGTTAGCGCTGGTGTTCTGATGAGCTGCTGGACGATCAGGACGGATGCGTTTAACATCATGATGCAGATGTGATTCTCTGACGCTCGTGTTTGAGTCTGTGTTTGAGGCTGATGTACACACACACACTCATTTCATTCACAGCACACACTCATCAGGACAAAGGGGAACTCATTTACTGCAGCAGCACCTGATGAAACAGCTGATTTTTGTGTTTAAGGATGTGCTCATGAACACACACAGACACACTCTCTGAATGAAGTCACTCGAGGTGATTCTCTTCAGGTGTGGTCAGGTGTGTCTGTCTCTGTGTTTAGTCTCAGTGCTCATGTGTTCTGATGGTTTATAAAGTCTGATTAAAGACAGATTGAGCTGTTTTCTGTCTAATGTTTGAGATATTTCTTGCTTTTGTTCAGTTCTTATGACTGAGGCTCTGTGTGTCGCTGCTGCTTAGGTGGACAGGAGACTTAATGGCGCTTTTTTAATTCTCTCTCTGTCTGTCTGTCTCTGTCTGAAGATGTCAAACTCTTGTTCTCGTGTGATTTTACTGCAGGATTTCAAAGGCTTGTAAGTTCACTCAGTATATAGAGAACATGAGAGACTGTCGAACCTCTAACTGTGTGTCTGTCTCTTTCATCTGTCTGTCTCTTCTTCATTTATGGCAGATGAATTCAGCTTTCATAAACACTTTTGATTCATGACTGAACTGCATGAAGAGCGAGTAGCAATAGATTCAGCTCTATCATCATAATTCTAGATTTCAGACTGCTGTAGACGTCATTTTTCTTTTCCAATCAATCCGGCCGCTGCATTATTCATGAGCGTTATGAATATGTAATTCTGAGGGGAGCAGGAGTGTTTGTGTTCTCAATGTCAGTCTTATTCAGTTATTGATTATTTACATGTTAATGTGAATTTCACGTGTGCTTTCAGCTATTAAAGTGATATTGTAGATTTTTGCTACAACAGAATGGATAATAATTCAAATAAACAGTAAATAAAAGTAAATCTATGTTTGAAAAAGTCTATATTTGACTCACTGACTGGATGAATCAATAATGATGATGTTCAGGTGTTTTGTCTGCTTATGAATAGTGTTGGGTCTCTAAACCTGGTGTTTTAATGATGTGTGTACCGGACGAATCAGATACAGATTTTGGTGCCACTTAAATGCCTGAGCCGTCGATTGAAAGCTTTGCCCTCTGGTGCTCCGAAACAGACGTAAGAAGCATCATCATCACGTGATCGCTAGTTAAATTAAACTGCATTCATATGGTGTCAGAATAATCAGAAAATTCAGATGAACGCGAGTCAGAAAGCCCTGAAGATACAGATCCAGCACATATCTGTGTAACATTAGTGTCCATGTTGTTTTCACATTCTGACTTAAAAG
>NC_056586.1:28845660-28913160 GCF_018340385.1 Cyprinus carpio | reverse complement strand
CTTACTCTTATTATTGTTTTTGTTTTTACCTCTTTTTTTTTCAAACAAATAATTTAGTTTTTTTTCTCATTATTCTGTTTGAGTTGACCACTATATGAATACATTTGAATTATTCACAGTTCTATACTGAATAAAGAGAATATTTTGTTTATTATTTTACTGTCAGATACTAAATTCTACACTGTAGTTTTGGCAATCATCATAATTTCTTGATATGACATTCGCTGACAGACCTGGATTGAGCGCTGAATCAGCCGATCGGCACACACCACCTGATTGGTCTAAATGTGCAGTTTACAACAGAGCAGCACACTGCATGAGATACAGTATCCCACGATGCAGTGCGCTTGGCTGGACCTTTCATCTCCAGTGTGACGAATGACCTTAAATTAGATATCTCTTCTTATATCTTGACTCAGACGGTCAGTGGTTTTGCATTCTGAGATAATATCCAGACGCTGCTCTGCGTGTAACATGGTCACGGGAAAGCAGCGTATTGTTAGCGTTTATCGTTACGGATGAGACGCTAAAGCTGCGGTTCCACACCTGAGCACTTCAGCAGTGACAGATGAAGAAGCCAAAGCCTCCCACAATCCCCTGCAGCTGTTAGTCAACAGTAAGCGAGCGGCGCGCAGCGGGAGGAGCGCTGCAGATGTCATGTGTGTTTAATGGCTGTCTGTCAAGAGCGTTTGACCCCGAGCTGAAAGGAACCTGCTGAAGCTCATGTGACGGTGGCCTGTACTTTTACACGCGTGACGGCTTGATAACAGGGTCCATCAGATGTAATGTGCTGATGAGCATTAGCCCGATTACTGCTCATATCCTAATACATTCACATTCATTGACGGATCAGTGTGAACAGCTTCCAGGCCTGTGTGCTGCAGCTGGAGCTGGAGCTCTTTTACTGGTTACTAGGGTGTCGTGGGTGGTTGCCAGGGAGTTGCTATGCAGTTACTAGGGTGTTTTGTGACCCCTCGGATCCATCCTTCATCTGTGGGATTTTTGATCGGGTCACTCTAAGCTCAGAAACTAGTATGAATCATTTCCTCAGGTCTAGTGTGTAAAGTTTCTACATGATATTTCCACTGATTGTGATGTAATTGCTGGTAATAAAGTACAAGGACGGAATGAATCCTTTGTGTTTTTCACTGCTGTATTAATTTCATCAGCTTTTCATCATCACAGTCAAGAACAAGACTCATTCATCAGTATTTAACCTAAAGAAATATCAACTTGGAGAATGATATTTGCCTGTATGCCGACAGAATAATCAATAATAATCAATACAGGTTATTCAGAAACACAAGAACCTGAGGCACACGGCTGCTGCTGTTGCCATAGCAACTGCTCCACACACCTGATGTGGAAACATGTTTGATATTCATCCGTCTGCGGTTGAGCTCATTAGCACTAACTAACCCAACAGAGTGACTTTATACATGTTAACCAGATCAGCGTTTCTCTCTCAGCAGTGTGTTCTTTATGAGGAGACCAGCTGCCCGACACACACACACACACACACACACACACACACACACACACACACACACACACACACACACACACACACACACACACACACACACACACACACACATCTCTCTCTCTCTCACACACACACACACACACACACGCACTTGAGACACACACACACACACATACACATACACACACACTCTCTCTCTCACACACGTCACACACACACACACGCCACACCACACAAAGCACACTTCACACACACACACTCTCTGTCTCTACACACACACACACACTCTCTCTCTCTCTGTTCAGACACACACACACACACACACACACACTTTCTTCTCTTTCTTTCACACACACACACACACACACACACACACACACTCTCTCTCTCTCTCACACACACACACACACACCACACACGCACAAACACACACTACACACACACAACACACACCACACACACACACACACACACACACTCTCTCACACACACACACGCTCTTCAGAACACACACACACTTGAGAGATATATGAATATTGATAAATACTGACCAGTTGATGTCTGATTCCTGTCTGTAATCATGTGGTTTTCTTCAGTGAGTGTGTGTGTGTAAGAGAGACACTATAGGCTGTTCAGAGAGGGAACACCTTTCTTTCTCTCTCTCTCTCTCTCTCTCTCTCTCTCTCTCTCTCTCTCTCTCACACACACACACACACTCTCTCTAACTCCCAAAAACGAGGGGGCGTTCTGACCTCACTCAGCCCTGTGCAGAAAGACACATGCAGAACTGCTTCCTGTCAGCTGCCAGTCAAAGGGCTGATGAAGGAATGTGGGGGAACAGCTCATTTCTCTGGAGGAAGAACAATCTCCCGCTGTATCTGCAGCCAATCATGGCTCTGTCGTCTGAAAGCCCACGGCGAGAGTCACGAGCGCTGACCGCACGTCCCACACCAGCAGATCACATCAGAACACTCACGTTCATTGTATTGTGCTTTAGTTGTTCATTTAATCAATCATGTACATCTGAACTCCACATGAACACAAAAGTACTGTTTCATCGACACAGTGACGCGTCTGTAAATATGAAACTCTGATCCTTTGATAAACAGCACATTCTTCGATAATGAATCTCAGTCCAGATTCACAATCTGCTGGCGGTTCTTCCATGTCTAATAACTAAGAATAACATCAGTCAGATTCAGAACAGATTTAAACATTAAATCCAGTGTGTTCCTTTCAACTCCTTGTCAACCCTTTCAACTTTTATCTTTTACCCCTTTGACTAATGAGCAGCACACTAAACTCTGAAAGTCTGTCTGATTTGATATGATGTGACTGAAATAAACCCGTGAGACGACAGCAGCTTACGTACAGACTGAAGCATGAGGGTTAGAGGCTTTTATTCGTTCGCAGGATATGAATTTGTGATATCAAGAATTCAATTCTCACTTGTTAAAATAATTTTTTGTATCAATAATTTCTTTGTTGCTAGTAAAAATGTGAATTCCTGATATCAAGAATTCAGTTGTTTCTAGCTGAAATGTTAATTCTTGATATCTGTATGTTTTTCAACGCGTTACATTTTTTTATTTCCTGATATCTGAAAATGTATTTCTGATATCAACATAATTTCTGATATCCAAAACAGCTTTCCAAATACAAAATATCAAAAAATTAACATTGTCCCCAGTGACAACTGAATTATTGATATCAAAAATTAACTTTTTACTAGTTGATATCAAGAAGAGAGATTTGCACTAGTAACCACGTCATTCCTGATATCAAAAGTAAAGGTTTTTACTAGTAAGAATTGTATTTCTGATATGTAGAATTGGAATTTCGACAAGTAAGAAATCGATTCTTGATATTAACAACTGAATTTGATTGGCAGCGTATGGTGACATTTAATTAGTGAAAATACAATTACAGTTGTATTTTGATGTGATGATGTGTTGTGATTATTTCTTCCTCCGTGCTGCTGGATCCGTCTGGATCTTTTGTGTTCTGGTAACTGAAATAAAGCTGTGAAATGACAGGACCTACAGACTGAAGCGTGAGGGTTTGACGGCTTTCTGGTTTAGTGTTGGGGTTATGGACTCATTTATCATCTGGATCTGTAGCAGTTTACATTCAGAACTTTCACACACAGTAGAAACAAAAGAAAGAAACACCGGTGGTCCAATCACACAATCCATCATATGAAGACAAGCTTTCAGTTTATGATCCAAGGTTACAGCAAACAGTGAAAACATGTTTACCAGAGAGAACACACACACACACACACACACACACACACACACACACACACACACACACACACACACACACACACACACACACACACATACTCTCTCTCTCACTCACAGCTCTATGTTATAGAGTTTAATGTTGTAGAATAGAAGAGCATCAACTGATTTTTTTTTTCTGCCTATTAATGTTTTGTTTTGTTGTTTTTTTTGCTGTTGAGCAGAAAACGCAGATGTTTCATCCAAATGATTAATTTTACGTCTGTTTGTTTGCCGCTGTTGTAAATCTACATGGTTCGGGTTTAAACTGTGTTCATGTGGACTTGAATGTTGGAATTGTTGAGTTTCTTGGTTTCAATCTCCTAAAAAAAGCTCTTCAAATGCAGTACTGATGCATTTGAAGAGCTTTGGTTCTTTTTAGTACTCCATTTAGACGGAGTGAGACATGTTTGAAAAAATCAGTACGTTTGTGTTGTAATTAAAAATCTGATCTGGTAAAACTCAGACTCTTCAACAATTAGCTATAGATGATGTCACTTCCTTGAGTGTAACATCACATTAAGGAAGTGGCTTCTGTTGGGGAATTTAAAGGATAGAACAGGATAGAAAGTGATATTTAGGACACGGGAAAAAACTTGTAAATTGATTATCAGTTTAATCACATTTACATTTCAGTTAGAAAAGCACCTGTAATGTTTCTGACTAATACATGAGCCGTCAGGACGAGTTCATTCCATTTCTTCTCTCTCTCAGCTGGTTTTGTCTTCATTGGTGGCTCGCTGCAGCTCTGATATTTAATATATTAAAAGTGGTTTTCTCTCCTCAGTCACAGTCAATATGAAACTGTCACCTTCCATCAGTGTGACATGAATCTATTTCACTTTGTCTTTAAAACTGGACTTTCACAGAAAATCATTTCATTTGGCATCTGGCCGGTGCCGGCGATGGAGGGCCGCGTGGTTCAATCGTATTTATAGCGCGTCTGATTATTAAAGCACAATTAAACTTCGCTGCAGCTCTCAGACAAATAGAAGCACAAAGTCTTTGATGTTTTGCAGCGAAACTCTCAGTGAAGATGAAAGCCACTCTGAAGCCTCCAGCGTTTTCAAGAGTATATGATGTGATACGGCACGCTGAACCGTATTTTTTATATTCATGTGCCTGATTCTCAGAGGAAATGAAGAACCAAGGAAACGTTTTGATTTGAAGAAAGTAAGTAAGAATGGACAGACTCTACGCTTCCTCCAGCAGTTTAAAGGAAAGAGAGATACATGAGAGAAACCCAAGAGAAAAATACTGCATGTACACATATATAACATACAGTATATGCATATGAAAATATGCAGGTGATTTCAGCCATGTTGTGTTTTAAGAAAATATTATATTCATTTAAAGTCTGAAATGTGAACTGAACACATGAAGTCATTTTACGTCTACATACAGTGCACATGTAGATCTCTGTCTGTCTGAACTTGTTCTGGATGAGTTGAGTCTCACTGAATTACAGAGACTCTTTTGTAGTTCAGATCAATATGCATTGGTTCGGTCTGGACGAGAAGGATGTGATATCACACACACACTGAAGTCTAATCCAATGAGAGATGGGTGGCGAGACCCTCAGGGACCCTTGGGCACGTTTCTGATTCCTTACTGTGCTGAACTTCAAAGTGTTTCAGTTAAGACACTCCAGAAGGAAGCGTCCAGGGAAAATGGTTTGATAAAAGTTCAAAGGTGTAAACATGCTTAGACTGTCCTGTCATATTAAATATGAAGAGATGTTTCTCTCCTGCAGGAGCGCATGCGATGATGCTGAGCATCACCAAACTGTGATACTGATTTGGAGAGAGCAACATCTGAACATCACGTCACACACCTGACCTTCTGATGCATTCATCTTTCATTCGTTCAGATCGATGATCGTCCAGCACAGATTTCACAGTAGCCCAGAATAACGGTCATCGTTAATATGACGATAAATCTTACGTCTCATGAAGTCTAGAAGTGTCTCCTCATATCGTTGTTTGTGTGTTTATTTGGCTTTTCTCTCTTTTGTGACACTGTTAAATTGCTAGTAATGAGACGGTTCCGCCCTTCAGAAAACCTCATTTATTTCACTTTTATTATGTCAGGCGCCGTCGATGTTTTAATAGAGTCGCTGTGCCTGTATAAATGGGAGGAAATGATTTGACCGTTATCACGAATTGGTCTCATTCATAATCATCTCCGGCTGGCTGAAGAAACTCAGCAGAATCAGGATGAATGTGTGCATATGTGAGCTTTTCCTTTCACAGCGAGTTCAGTGTTTCTACAGACTCCAGAACTTCAAGGAGATTAAAAATGTGCTTATTATCGACTGATGTTTCCACAAACCCTCCGCTGACGCTCGTCCTCAAATCATACAGTCCTGGCCATGATCACAGACTCATCAGAGTCATTCAGACACACAACATCTCCATCATGGCTTCTGACGGATCGGTCATGAACACAGATCAGATTGAAGTTTTTAGATCTGCTCTGATCAGAGAATCCGTAGCTCATCATGTGTCCATCTTCTGATCATCAGCAGCATCACGTTAATATTTCATAGATGTCACACTGTGCTGTTATTGTGTGCAGCTACTTCTTTCTTCCTTCCTCATGATAAAACTGAAAGAGAGCAGCACAGATTTCTCTTTCACGGGCTGCATGATGCAAATCTCCATATTTTATTACTTTCTATTGCATTTTCTCTGTGCAGCGTGTCAGATGATCTGAGTGATTTCAGCAGGGTTTGAGGACGGAGACGCTCGTATGATTGGATGGGTCGAGTCTGTGACGTCTCATCAGTGATGAGCGACAGCTGTTGCAGTGAGTATGATGGATAACAGCGCGTCTCGTCACATCTGTGATGCTCTGATCAGCCTAATAACAAATCTCAGTCTCTGAGCATCATGACGGTCAAGGGCAGATCGATGGTCTTTATTAAATTGTTTTCCTGGCTGACATATCACATCTAATCCTGACCTTTAGCATCCTGACAGCCCTCTAAACGCACCGTAGCTCTTGTGACCCTCTCTGCTCAAAGCTTCAGTTTTTCTCCTCCGTTCTCATCTGTTTTTCTCTTTGATCTCTTCACTGATAAAAAGGATGGTTTTCAGACAGCTCGGTGTCTTTCTGAAGCCATAAAATAAAATCAAACAATTGTGACTCTTCACACTGCAGAGGATGGAGACGTCACGTCTGGAGTCAGTTCATCGTACAGTAACCACAGAAACGCGTTTGCTGGTGAAGTAATTAAGTGTCAAAGTCATGGCGTCTTTGATGTCTCGACCTTCATTGCCGTGGAAACGCTGAGAAGCTCTGTCCTGTGGTACTGCATGGTGATGCTGGATCTGTGTGAGATCTGCAGGAGCTTCAGATGCTCGTCTGTCCTGCAGGCCGCAGTGTTGTTGGCGCGTCTCATCTCAGTGTTTCTCTCTCGTATTAAAGGCGAGCGTCTGACGGGATGTTCAAAGTGCTGCTGATCAAAGGAGGTCGTTCCTCGTTCTGCGGCTTTCAGGAGCTTCATATGATGCTCTCATAGATTCTCTCATGTTACTGCAGCGCTGCATCTGAATGAGCATCTGATTCACACTAAACTTTTGCTAAATGTTGGATCAGATGTGTGAGGGGTCAGTAGCTCACCAGTTTAACGATCTAAACACCTCAAACATCCATCCGTCTGCTGGGACATCGTCTCTGTGGCTCTGCATCATGAAGATCTATGATCTGCTGGACTGATAAACTCTGATGATTCCTCCAGGCTTCAGCAGAATGATGATAGAGATGATTGCACATGTTCTGAATGAGATGGTTTGTGTGTCTTTCTCATTGCATTATTGTGTTTTATACTGGTACACAGGACATTGAATGGACACGATGAGAACAAAACATGCATCTGAATAATAACACTACTGGCTTCTGTAGAGCTGCTTTACAGCTGAAATTAAATTTGTTTCATAATTTTTTTCAGCATTAAAGGTATAGTTCACCCAAAAATGAAAATTTGCCCATGATTTACTCACCCTCATGCCATCCTAGGTGTGTATGACTTTCTTCTTTCAGAAGAATCCGGTCAGAGTTATATTTTAAAGCGTCCTGGCTCTTCTGAGCTTTATAATGGCAGTGAATGGGTGTCAAGATTTTGAAACAACATAAAGTGCATCCATCCATCATAAATGTGCTCCACACAGCTCCAGGAGTTAATAAAGGCCTTCTGAAGCAAAGCATCTGTGTAAGAAAAATATCCATATTTGTAACTCTATAACCTGTAATCAAATAAATGTGAGCTTTCAAGTTAGCGAGAGCAGGCCTTCACTCTGAGTTTGACCCATCAACGGGTCTCTCAGCTCTTTTCTTCTGATCTGGACCCGTTCACCATGACGTTCGTCTTCAGTTTTATAACTGATGTGTTGTACTCAGTTGTGGACTGTGATTTCACATGTTAGAAATGAGTTTTCTGAACTTAGCAGGTGATCTCGTGTACTTTGTGTTTGTAACTGAATCGCGTAAACTCCAGTAAGATCAGACACGTCAAATGAACTCGACTGATTCTCGTTAACCGCTAGCTAGCAGCACATTAGTGTGATGTATGTGGTGACAGTGAAGCAGCGAACCGTCTAAAGAGGTCAAGAGGTCAAAGCATTCAGACTTTCACAGTCTTCATCACGACGAAACGCTGGAGATTGATTCATAAATAATGACCCGTCACTGACGCCGCTTTGTTTATATTCTCCAGTTAATGAACACGCATGTCAAATGATTTTCTTCATGATGGATTTCAGCTATTAAACTTTATCAAGTGTGAAGCAGAGAAATTAAAGTATTCATCAAACGGCCGTTTACAAACACACAGGTGAAGAATGAGCCAAAAAACATTTCTCAAAATGGAAAGTTTAGAACAGGAATCGATCATTTAATAAACATCTCAATCTAGTTCATGTGGGACAGTATTAATAAAGTAATGCTCTGATCAAAGAAGATAACTCTGTCTGTTTCTGTCCATCGTTTGTCAGCTTCAGGTAAAATGTTCTAGCACAGATTTGATTGGCCGGGACGGTAAAGGAAAGCATTTGTCTGCTGGCTTCCTCTAATTGTCCACATGAAAAGACCTTCTAAAGAAACGCCTGCGGAAGAAAAGAAAGGAAAGGAACAGAGGGCTTTGTGTTTCATTCTGCAGCTCCTGCTTTAATCACACGTCTGGAGTCTGAATTATTCATTTATTCACATTCTCTATTATAATCCAACATTACAAGTAGTGCAAACTGAAATGAGTAATTTTTCAATGAGAAATTAATGAAATTTTCTAAAACTCACAATCTTTGTGTTTTAGAAGCGAGCGACAGAAGCTGAAGTTCAGGTGATCGCTGAGGAAGTGTCTTCATGTGAGCAGGTGTCTGCTGTAGTTTATGTGTGCAAGATGCAGATGTTTAGTTATGATGTGATCTTCAGCTTCAGTCATTAGTGCTGATTGTGTGACTGTGATCAGCAGGATGCATGTGTGTGTGTGTGTGTGTGTGTGTGTGTGTGAGTTAAGTGAGTGATGTGACATACAGCCAAGTATAGTGACCCATACTCAGAATTGGTGCTCTGCATGTAACTCATCCAAAGTGCACACACACACACACACACACACACACACACACACACACCGTGAACACACACCCGGAGCAGTGAACACACACACAGCAGTGAACACACACCCACAGCAGTGTGAACACACACACCCGGAGCAGTGAACACACACACACACAGCAGTGAACACACACACACACAGCAGTGAACACACACACACACCCGTGAACACACACCCGGAGCAGTGGGTATCATTTATGCTGCGGGGAGCAGTTGGGGGTTCGGTGTCTTGCTCAAGGACACCTCAGTCGTGGTATTACCGGCCCGAGACTCGAACCCACAACCTTAGGATTAGGAGTCAAACTCTCTAACCATTAGGCCACGACTTCCTCACACTAGGCCACGTGTGTGTGTGTGAGAGAGAGTGAGTGTGAGCATGTGTGTGTGTGAGAGAGAGTGAGTGTGAGCATGTGTGTGTGTGAGAGAGAGTGAGTGTGAGCGTGTGTGTGTGTGTGTGAGAGAGTGCATGTGTGCGGTTGAGCGTGTGTGTGTATGTGTGAGTGAGTGTGTGTTTTAATTGTGATTGGACTCTGAGACAAATTTAGTTAATCGATATCAGAGGACGGGAGAGGATCTGAGAGCGCAGGCTGAATCTGACACGGTCTGTGAATCTGATGAGAGACAGATGTGAAGACGGGACGGATCAGAGGTCTGATGTCTGGCAGGTGATGGAGCGTAAGATCACTCATAAGTGAGAAAACAAACTGAGAATAAACCAGATTTGGCACCATGATGGACATTTTACAGATTTGTTGTTCTATTTCTGTGATGTGAGGAATATTACACAACAAAACAAAAGATAAAAATGCTCTTAAAAAACCTAAAATCACAAAAAATAAAAATAAAAAAAACAGCAACCAAAAAAACATTTATTTATTTTATTTTTATTTATTTTTTGTCATGATTAAGACTCTGGTTTAATTCTTATCTTTAACCTGAGCTGATGATATTTCATCTAAACTCTCACATTAACCTTTCAGCATTTGTACATTTTCATTATTTATTATATTTATGAATCTGTTTTCAGCATAGAAACAGTTGTCTGTTGCTGCTCACACTGAAGATGATTTCAGTCATTATGAGGACAATATGTTACACAATGGAGGCAGAATCTCAAACACACACTGAAGCGTTCATAAGTGTACAAACAGACACAAACGCTGTCTCGTTGACGCTTGTGCTGGGATCTGCTGTCGTTTTGATCCGTCAGAGATCAGAGCAGAAGCTCCTCAGACTACAGGAGGATTTCCCTGCAGTGAGAAGAACTTCACAAACGCACTCACACAAGAGTCAAACCTGCAGGAATGACTGTGAGCTCAAGCGGAGAAACATTTGATGAGCACAGATGACAGGAGAGACGTTGCGGTCCACAGAAGTTTCTTTGCTTCGCTTCAAAGTCGTGTCGTTTGTTCAGTGATTGAATGTGATTGTGGGTTCAAGGAACAACCCATAAAAATCTCCATTGTGCAGGATGACAAGCTAACCTTCCAGAAAACAGCATTGACATAATGTTTATTATAATATGTGTACAGCAGATTGCATAAACTTTCATCCCACTCACAGAATCTGAGAAAAGTTTATCATTTAAAAAAATAGGAGCCATAAGCATAAGCACATAAACATAATACATGTTTCCAACAGACGAAATAACAAACAACAAATAAAAAACCTTATTTAGAAGCTTCCTTCTTCAACCTACCTTCTTCATCTCATTCACTAACAAAACATAAACACACACACGTGAAGACACACACCATCAGAAGAACCAAGAGGATAATCCTCGCCAACAGTTCAGTTGTTAGGACTAACAAATGTCAGATCTTTGTGAGAGCAGTGTTAAATGAAAAGTTTTTACGACCCGCCCCGACTCCTTCTTTTCTTCCAGAGTGTATCAGATGGTCTGTCCATCAAAAGCTCTCCACTGTCAAATGTGAGGCTTGCATGCAAAATATACAGATTCTGGGTCCATTATGCATTCAGCTGTTTTCTTCTGGTAATAGTGAGCCAGTGTCCATCATGAACTATTGTCAGTTTTTCCTTCATATTTCCATTTATGGTATCTTAATTTGAGGAATATTCTACATATATTATAAACATTGTTACTAATAAAGTTCCTGGCAACATGTTTCAGGCGACATGTTCAGATCCCATGATGCAGCAGTGTTTCTGACGGTAGAATGTGAAGATGATCAGTGTGCTCAGATGTTTGATGTGCTGACTGTATAAACCACAGCAGATCCCCGCTGATCGTCAGTGTCTCAGATCTGCTTCTATCATGGCATCGTGTGTCAGAGCTTTCTGATGTTTGATCGATGACCTTCACTCGGCTCTCGCTGGACTCCAGCGCTCTCCTCGCTGGGCTCATTTCATTAGTATTTGACTAAAAACCAACGACTTCACTGATTTTCAGATGAGTAACTTCTGAAGGAACATAAAACATGAGGCTTGTGAACAAAAAATACTTTTTCTAAGACCTAATTAACGGAGCTTTTATTATTCACTGGCTCTTAATGAAATCATCAGAGTTTCCTTTGATTCACAGCACATGCAAAAGAGAAGCAGAAAATAGAAAAGATTATATATATATATCATGGGTTCTGTAAGGATAGTATGTAAGGATAGTAACTTGAGTTCTTGACCCGGGTCATATGCCCTGGAAGGAAGGCTGGACAGTTGAGCAAATGGTTTTCTTCGAGACCCTCTCTTCAGATTAGAAAGTTGATTGTTTTGTTGCATGGCATCTGTTTTGTGAGAGTTCCTGACTTTTGGCCTTTCAGTTCTGCACTCAGTCCTCCACAGCGTGTGTTTCTGACGGCCATTCTGCTCGTTCTGATTTAACGAGGTCCAGATCTCTGAGTCCTGATGATGTTCTCCGCTCAGTTATCCAATCTTACGTCCACAGACACTGAGACACATCTGAATCTTCTCTGTGTCCTTGGGAGCAAATGTCCTCTCCGATTGCTGCTGCAGTGATTCATGGGGTTTTTGAGAAAGTCCAGCTCCTGAAGAGTTCAGGGATGAATCCACAGATGATCGTCAGAACAAACGTCTGTCTGTTTTTCGTCAGTGATGTGATTAATGAAGGTGCTTCTGCTTTATAGATAACAGATGATGTGATGATTGAATGCTGAATGCAGCTCTGTTTAATGAGCGAGAGCTTCATTAGGAACACTGATGAGACTGACCATCAGATTGATTCATCAGCCATGAGTCGCGCTGATGTCAGCTGGACATCTGTAGAGACTCGCTCCTGTTCTTCCTTTCATTGAGCGTGTGTATCTAGAAGCATCTTATGAGGGTGTTTCTTCTCTTAATGTCAGAAGGTCACAGATGAGAGCTTTACTATTCCAGGCTTTTTAGTTTTTGTTCAGAGCTTCAGTTCGATTCAAACCCAGAGATGCTGATGATGGAATTAAATCTCACTGACATTAGTGTGAAACACATGAGCGTCTGCTTTCATTATGAGATGCTGGCTTCAGTTCTGTAGTGTGAACGGACAAAGTCATGCAGCGAATGCTGGCTCTTAGTTTAATTAATTTATAGTTGCTCCAGCATTTTGCAACAGTTAAACATGAACATTAAACATTGCTTCTGTAATGTGTCGTATCTCCAGCTGAAACAGGATGGTTAAATTGAAAACATTTATGACATTTGATTTTCAGGAACTGCTGTGAAGTGTCTTCATATGAAGCTGATGAGCTGGTCAATAAGACGGATTGTTTCTTTGGCCATCTCGGTGAGGACATTGCATAGACTTTACGTACTTTACATAGACTTTCCACTTTGGCCATCACTCTGACACACAAACACACACTCTTTACACACACAGAGACACACTGGGGGATCCTCATCAGGTTGTCTGATTCTCTTTTCATCAGCTGGGTTCAGAGAGTCTGGAGTGAAACTTACGTTTGATCAAAGTTGCAGTCACCAGCTATAAGATCACGTCTTTTTCTTCAGCTGATTTCTAAGCCACACAAGGTGGGTTCCATTTTGGGTACTTTCTCAAAAAAAAACTCATTCGATGGTTTATAACCATTCATTGACAAAATGGGAACAGGGTTATGTCCTCATAAGTCACCCTCTCCTTGTAATAAAGACCCATGACATTATACAAAGTTGTGTCCTGATAGTCACAAAAAGACAGAGAGACACAGACACACAGACAGACACACAGACTCACTCACATACAGAGAGACAGAGACTCAGAAGACATACAGATACACAGAGACTCACTCACATACACACACACACACATCTTTTGTCACACACACAGTGTGTCTTTGCTTCAGTAAACTCTCTCTCTCTCTCTCACACAACACACTCACAGGACACACACACTTCACACACACAGCAGACACAACTGGGGGGATCCTCATCAGTGCTCCTCGATTCTCTTTCATCACTGGGTTCAGAGAGTTTGGAGTGATTGTTACGTTTGATCAAAGTTCAGTCAGATGCTATAAGACTCGTCTTTTTCTCTAAAGCCACCATCTGTGTTCCTTTACTGGGGACAGACAGAGAGAGAGAGAGAGAGACAGACAGACAGACAGACAGAGAGAGAGAGAGAGAGTGTGACAGTGTTGACAGACAGACAGAGTGAGAGAGAGAGAGAGACTGTGATAGTGTGAGTGAGAGTTCTGTGTGTGTGTGTGGATGTGTCTTTGTGTGTGAGTGTGTTTGTTCAGTAAACACTGAATCTGTGGGTGTCACAAAAAAAGTGTGAGTGACGGTGTGTGTTACAAGCAGCCAACTGGTCCACAGTGTTCTTAATGTGTGCTGCCGGATGTTGGTAGTGTGTGTGTGTGTGTTGGTTATAAACACATTCTAGAAATCACACTGTGTGTGTGAGTGTGGTGTGTGTGTGTGTGTGTGTGTGTGTGTGTGTGTGTGTGTGTGTGTGTGTGTGTGTGTGTGTGTGTGTGTGCATGTGTGTGTGCGAAATATGTGCTTACGACATTCCCAATGGTGATCTGATTTACACAATTAAAAACTTCTGAGTCCAGTAACACAGAAAATACACGCTGCACTGATGGAGTGTGTGACCATATGAGTTCATCATCAGATCTAATGATATCAAGAGGCAATGACACGTTTATTAGATACTTCTCTTCATTGCAGGAGCTGTGCTTGAATACTTGTACTGATCTGTGTGTGTGTGTGTGTGTGTGTGTGTGTGTGTGTGTGTGTGTGTGTGTGTGTGTGTGTGTGTGTGTGTGCGTGTGTGAATCTCAGTGATGCGCTCAGAGTTTCTCACATGTCTCCTCACAGAGTCGTTCTTTGATTCTCTGCACTGACAGCGTCTCTAACGAGAATCTGGAACATTTAATATTCTGTTTTAAAACTAATTCTGCTCATAAGTCAGTCCTATTGGACTCAGATCACATTTCTGACATCTGTGATATTATATAAATGAGCCTCAAGAATTAATCAGACCAGTGGTAGAAAGTCAGTCATCACTAGTACTACAGTCATGTTTATTTATTCAGTACAGATGCCACACACTACTGTAAATCTGTCGTCTGCAGATCTAAGAATACAGTGCTCTTTATGGCATCATAAGTTTAGGATACAAAAACCATTATATTCCATCACAGTCCCATTAAGAACCGTGTTCAGACTGTGATGTGTTTGAGGAGCCCTCAGTGTGTTTGAGCTGCTGAAGTGCTTTACTTGTGTTCAAGAGACTTTCGTGTAACAGTCATCTAGTCGATGCGCTTTCGACTCGTTTCATGTTAGGATATTTGATTTATGAACTGATTTACATTTTTAGTCAGTTATTAGTACCAACATATATTTTAAAAGTAACTCTTGTTCCTGCTGATGTATTTATATTCATCACAATATGTATCTGTATTTACTGCAAACACACACACACACACACACACACACACACACACAGTGGCTGCAGCAGTGGCCGTTTGATGAATTGTAGGTCAGTTAAAGTCTCCAGTGACCTTCAAGCTCTCTGTGTTCTATTTAGAGGTGTGTGTGTGTGTGTGTGTGTGTGTGTGTGTGTGTGTGTGTGTGTGTGTGTGTGTGTTGTTGTAATCTCTTCTGTGGTCTACAGTAACAGGGTGTTGGGTAATCTGTGTCTGTGTGTGTGAACTACAGATTTGTTTGTAATCTCTTCTGTCTGCTGCAGCAGGGCAGATGTCAAACTTTAAACTCCAGTAGAGAAACCACCAAACTGACAGCCGCAAGATTTCAAACGCTGATATTTGACTGTGAGTGTTTACACACTCCTGCTGCCGCTCGCTTTCTACAGTCTCCTTCAGCTGAGACGCAAAGGTCTGATTACCATCACACAGCCTGTCTGTGTGTGTGTGTGTGTGAGTGTATGTGTGTGTGTAGTGGTGTGTTAGTGTGGGTGTGTGTGTGTGTGTGACGTGTGTGTGTGTGTGTGTGTGTGGGTGTGTGTGTGTGTTGTGGTGTGTGTGTCCTTGTCCTCTGGGTTTGTTTTCTTGAAGCAAACCAGTTTATATAAATGAAAATAAAATAAGTGAACCCATATGAGCAAATCAAAATTATGCCTCACTAAACGAACACACACACACACACTGTGTTTGGGCTTTATCAGCACTGGAGTGATGGCGTGGGGGGGTAGAGTTGCTTGTAATTTTCTCAGTGATTAAAAATTTAAATCATAATAACAGATTAAAATAAAAAAAACAACATACTAAAAATATAAAAAGTGATTAATAATATTCTCAATAATGAATAAAACACCCCCAATCCTTGTAATCAAAAAATCTGTATGACTGTTTGTGCGTCCAGTCCCATAATGCATCTGTCAGAGCTGCGGTGACCTTCGCATGTTTCTCTGTGCAGCTCGTGTTCGCTGGTGTTTACTGACACGTTTGCTTGTAATCAAATGAAGTCGTGCTGGTCAGATATTGAATTAGAGCAGCAGACTGATCTGAATACAGCAGTGCTGACCTCTGCCCGAATCCTCACGGTAAATTCTGTATTTTGCTCTTGTGTGCGGCTGGACTGGAAACACACACACGCACACACACTCTCTCACACACACTCTCTCTCTCTCACACACACACACACACACACACACACACTCACACACACTCTCTCTCTCACACACACACACACACACACACACACACACACACACACGAGGAGGACTGATAACACTGGACATGCTGTTTTATCTCATCCGCTACTGCCCACATTTGCACATTTATTGAACATATCTCTGCTGACCAAACCTAAACTCTTAAGTGGGTCTTAACTGCTTTAAGATAATCAGGTTAAGCAGGTTATTCAGGCACATAGATCAACTTTACCAGCAAGAACTGCTGATTTTCAGTTTCTTACAATCACTAGAACACATTTCTTAACACTTAGGTCTCTTTTTTTAAAATTCTAAACCAAAACACTTCATACAGTCTCACATCAAGTCATTCTTCATCACACCAGCAAAGGTTTTCACCCAACAAATACACTCTATCACTCATAAAATAATGAGCTAAAAACAGCTAAAATCACCCACTGTGTGCTTCTGTAAATGTCTTTATAAAGCAGGAATGTTCAGATTGATTCACGTTTCCTTACAGCACAACATTATTCCTCAGGTTTGTAGAAATGAGAATGAAATTGAAAGACTAACACTGTGTAGGTGTGCAGCTGCATCCAGTAGTTTTAGGAGTATTTCAGTTTTAGATTTGTAATGTATTTCACTCTGGTAGTACTGCAGAAACGTATCAGAGTTGTGTGTTGAACTGGAGTTGATCAGGTTTGTGAAGGGCATGTAAACTGTAGACTGATTGAGTTTTTGGTCATTTGAAAGGTGTTTTCACTGAATGTATTTTGTGGCAAAGCGATGATAAATGATCCAGCGTTTATCCACACAGAAGCTGTTCGAAGAGTTTTATTAAAACTGAGTGTTGAGAAACGGAGCTAGAGATTGTGGAAAGCTGGTCACCAGCTGCTCTCAACTCTCACTTTATTGTTTTTCACTGGTGTATTTTGGGATTTATTGTCACGTTTAGATTCACTTTGACATTCTCATCTGAAACTTGCTCCTCACGTTTACTCTTTCAAGCTGGTCCTTCCAGAGATAATCATCTGTTTTGACTGACGGTGATCGAACACACTAACCCTGACTAGCAGCGCTGAGGACTAGTGACTGTCTGTGCAGTTATGAATGTGAGGCTGTAATATTCTCCAGCTAAAGTCGTTTTAATCACAGATAAAAGCTGCTGCATGTTGGATGAACATGATGAATCTTCTGCGTCTACTCCACCGTACTGCCGTCACGTGTGTTCGCTTTCTAAATTCATTCAAATGTTTTATTGTAGCTCATGCTGCTGTCTGATGCAGAAGGCATTTTTGAACACAAAAGCCTGAACGGTGAGACTTCAGAAGGCCGAGGATAAATCACAGCGCTCAAGTGAACTTCAGCAACTCTCTCGGGTGGTTCCTGAGCCAGAAAACTTTCTGTTTGACCTGATTCTTCTCCGCACTGGAATCAGAGAAACTTAATGTGGCCATTAAAGAATCAAGCGGGGCTGTGATATATGTTTCCCTTCATCATTTATAGGAGTGATGTCACCATCGTTAATCTGATGCTAAATGAGTTCCAGTCGTCCCTGCAGTCCTCCGCCGACGGCTTTCTGATGCTCCTCCGCTGAATATCGCATCACTCGCCGCAGTTTAAACTTCATCTGCGTAACCAGCGTGCTGTCGTCCAGTGAAATGAATGGGCTACTCCATTTAACAATCCAAACCCTGGCATTAGCATATATCTGCCATTAGCATACATTACACTGAGTCTCTCTTAATGCAGATTCTGGCAGTAAACCACACAAAATGCAGAAGTTATTACTGCAGTTCTTGCACCTTGAGGCGAGAGCAGCGTGTGCAGAAGGAAGCGGTTCAGCGGGGAGTGTTTTAGGGATAATTATGCACGGCTTGAATTATTCAGTTCTAGGAAAGACCTGGAATATGAACTCCACGCGGTCTTATTTTCTTGCCACAAAGATTTTTGTTGAACTGGTTTTTCCACAAGTCTCTAAAGTACTAGAACTATTACATATTTAGATACATGCAATAAAGTTAGCAAGACAGCACACACACACAGAGAGAGAGCTGCAGACATTCTGTCTCTAATCTGAACACACACATTGTTTGTGTACAAACTGACATGACAGGAGTGTAGAAATACTGTCCAGAAGGATTTCAGATATTCAGCTCTCTCTCTCTCTCTCTCTCTCTCTCTCACTGCATATACAGTCTTCCAGTTCTGTCAGAGCAATGGAGGGTGAAATGGAGCATCACACACATTTTTTATTTGTCCACCTGGATGAATTCCACCAAATACACCTTTCTGTTTTGTTTTTCTTTCGTTCTTGACTCTAGCAGTGATACTTGAGTTGGTCTGATCTGTATATATATATATAAATGTAAAGCTGGATTTAACCGAAGGAATCTGTGTTGTCTTTTATGTTCTGCTGTTTCAGAAGAAACCCATTGAGAGTGTTCTTTGTTGCATCCTCTGCATGCTTCGGTTAAGCACGTGATTCTAAATGAATTATGCAAATCAGAAACCATTACAAAGACACCTAAAAAGTTAGTGCAAAATGCAGTATGCATGGTGCATTTCCCAAAATCGCGGCTGAGAAAATCGGCATGTGCCTGTGGTTTGGGTTTTATGATATGAGGAAGTGTTGGATTGAGTGCTACAAAACCAAATACTTAAACAAGAGTTATGGAGTCATTATCTGACCAGATATAAATATGTTAGCATCAGTGTTGTTTATCTAAAAAGTACAGTTTGAGGTGCTTGCACACACACACACACACACACACACACACACACACACACACACACACACACGCGGGTGTAACAGAGAGGCAGTGAGGAGTGTGTCTGAGTGGCTGTGTATTTGTGTCTGATGGACACACACACACACACACACGCAGTGCTGGTCTCATTATTTGCTGAAGCTGTTAAACTGTGTGTGTGAGGCAGCAGCTCTAATTGGCCTCACAAACACACACTGAGCTGCTGGTCATATTGAATGTCAATCATGCGGCACTGTCAGCACTGCGCTAACACATTCAGCACTTATCCTACAGCGCTCAAGAGCCCTTCACACTCTCTCACACACACACATTATCCACCATTTACCTTTGACCTGTTTGCTACTGAATACAGCCTGAAGTGTGATGTTATTCATTCACACATACACTGTGTGTGTGTGTGTGTGTGTGTGTGTGTGTGTGTGTGTGTGTGTGTGTGTGTGTGTGTGTGTGTGACATATCAGGAGACTTTGTATAATGAGGGGTATGTCACAGGTATTACAAGGAGAGTTATGGGACATCATTTTTCAAAAACGCTTATAAACCATACAGTATTTTTTTTTTTGAGAAATTAGGTGTAGGGTTGGTGTAGGGCGATAGAATATACAGTTTGTACAGTAATTAAAAACCATTACGCCTATGGGATGTCCCCACTTTTCACAAAAACAAACATGTGTTTTTATGTGAATATTAAAAATAATAATTCAAATAAAATAAATAAAATAAAAAAAAAATAAACAAAAAAAAATCAACCAGTGATGGTAGTCCTAGTTAAATAAATGAGTAAAAGTGATATACATGATTCAGTAAGAGTGGATGAACTCGAGTGTTTTGGACTGTGGCGCCTGTGTGTGGGCTGCTCAGCAGAGGAAGGCTCGCTGGTTAAAGGAGGCTGTGCTAAAGGAATAAATTCTCCTTTAGAAGTTAATCTAACAAAACCTGCAAAAGAACAATCATAAAGGGAAAACTGTTTTGTTATGCTTTGTTTCGTGGTTTGGGTAAGTCTGTTATAATTTAGATGCGCTTCGTATCCAAACAACAGGAGCCTGTGATGTGTCCTCCTCATTCAGACGCGCGCACAGAGCGGGCTGTTGTCGTGACAACCGATAACGGGACTCTCGTGAAGGGGGCAGCAGAGCGCTAGTGTAGCGAGAGAGTGTGTGTGTGTGTGTGTGTGTGTGCGCGCGCGCGCACGGGAGCAGCGCGCGGTGGATCGCAGTTTCCTCAGTTCATCTCGCGCGCGCTGCCGCTTCAGTCTCCGTTTGCTCCCGCGGATCTCTCGCGCTCTTCATCTGTTCACTGTGTTTCTCTGTGGATTTTCCTCTGGAGATGTTTGTGTGGAGGCGCACATCGTTTCGGCAGCTGCAGGCGTGCTTTTTCCGACTGCTGTGTTTTATTCCCACAGGATTCCCGGTGATCAGCGTGGACAGCCAGAGATCCACCGACAACATCACCATCAGACAGGGAGACACCGCCGTGATCCGGTAAGACGAGAACTTTCCTTCCTCAACTAACTCCCCGTCATCATGTAACTCTGCCGCCTCGGCTCCTCAGCTCCATCATCAGCACCACTGCGGGAGAAACAGATGCGCTTATATAAGATGATTAATACTCCGATCGCTATCGTCTGATTAAACTAATACTGGCTTCGTCAAGTAAACGCTCTGATTAGCATACACTGAATGATCTGACTGCATCTGATCAGATGAGTTTGAGTCTCTGTCAATATGCTGAAGTTTGCGGGGGGTTTTACAGGTGATCGGAAGTGTGTGTTATTTCTGTTGTGATGTTTCTGATGCAGGGTTTCTGGTTCTTCTTCATGATCAGCGCTGCTGAAGAGCCGAATCCTCTTATGATGTGAGATAGTCTCAGGAGCAGATGAGCTTTGCTGGTTGCATTATTAAATAGATTGACTATCGTTTCAAGTCTGATTTCTGGACTGATGCTGTGTGTGTTTGATGCTCAGGGTATCACGTGACCTGCTGTAAACTGACCTCATCTTCACCTTTTGCTTTGTCCCTCAGTCAGATTACTAGGGGTCCTATTAAGCTCTTTTACAAAGTCTTGATTTTGTTTGGGGGTGTACTAGAGCATGCTCTCATGCTAGGTGGTTCAAAAAACACATTATTTTTCACATAATTTACATAATTAAAATACTGTTCTCCACAGCCTGGCACAAACTGCTCGATTAGTACCGGGTTTGATGAAGTCCCGCCTTCCGAAAAACAAAATGTGATGTGATTGGTTAGCTGTCCCAGTGCGTTGTGATTGGTGAACCGCTTTGACAGTGTTTCAGTAAAGCCCTGTCCCCTGCCAAAGCAGCACACTCCATCTGCTCTGGTATAGTTAAGGATGACGTCAATATTGCCATATCAATATTAGCTGGATTCAGAACCAAGAATATTGAGCAAGAGGATCACGCAGAACCACCATGACCTCGCCCCTCCCCACCCCCCAACCATTCAAATTTCCATAGGCGGGAAATATTTTAATTATATTCTAATGGGCCGCTTTGTGACATCACAAAACCCAGAAAACAACGCTGTAGTCCAAACGAGCCGTTCGTTGTAGTTCTTGAAAAGGGATTGTTTAAAAACGAAATATCCCCCTTTGGAATGGACTTTAAGATTTGTAACTTTGTAGATCTTTTTTATGTCCAAACACACACACTTCACACTGACAAAAATTCAAAAAGTGAAAAAGCATAATAGGACCCCTTTAAGAGAGAGAGAGGGAGTTCCCACCCAAGACTTTCTCTTCATCATCATTACAGCGGAGCTCAGAAACCCATTCAGATTCATCAGACCTGATTAGATGAGATGTGTTTGAGTTCTGAGCAGCAGTGACGCTGATGGGCTGTGAAGTGCAGCAGGTCACTTTGTGTTTAATATTAGTGAACAGGTTTTTCTCCCGGTTTAGTGTTTGAACATGAGTCCAATCCTCCATGTTCTCAGCTGTAGCTCAGACGTTTGAAGTGGTTTCTGTTTGAATGCCTGACGCACACACACATGCACAGTTTATCTTCTCACTGTCTTCAGACACACAGGAGTCAGATGCTCTCATTCATAAATCAGCGCGTGTCATAGCTGGAAGCACACGTGGCTGATTGAAGCGCAGAGGCTTTGTTTGGACTCGAGGTTTGGATTGTGTTCGAATGTTTAGAGGCTCTTACAATGTATTGATGTGCTCGCTAACAGCATTAGAGCCGAGCTTCAGCTGCTTCTGCTTCAGGACACTCGTTCACACTGGACACCAGCAGCACCAGAGCCCTGAACTGTGTTTGAGGCTGTTCGGCTCGTATTCTTTCACATCGTGTAGTTTTGTTCATGGTTTGGTGGATGAGGGCACGTCTAACATCTGCTCATGTTGAATCTTCTGCCAAAAATCTTCTGCCAGTTTTAATATCAACAAAAAAGATAAGGGTTTTACCACCGTAATGTATTAACTTAAATTAATTTCATTTGTTATCATAACCGCATAATTCTAGGATTAGTGTGATGTTATTATTTGCATTCAGCATGTAGCCAGCCGCTAGTATCGTAGTGTACTGTATGTATTAATGGAGCAGAAGATGCCGTTTTCACAGTGATGACACCTTCAATCAGAGTGATTGGTTAAGATAAAGCTCCCTGTAGTCTTAAAGGCTTTTCTCACTGTTTAACCCATGAGCATTCAAGCTAAACTAGACAATTTTACAGAGAAATATTATAAATTAATTCAATCATCTGTTTAATAAAAGATGCAATGAAGCACCCAAAAAATGAAAAAAGGAAATAACTCAGCACTGTAATGCTGAAGTATTCATATTCTAGCTTAGCATGCAGAAAAGTAAAATGTAAAGCAGAGATTCCCAATCAAGGCTTTGAGCATGTTATTAATGCAGGAGTGTTTTCGTTCTTCTGTGAAATCTTTTTCTGTGCACTGATAGAGGATTGTTTACAGAGGCATAATATGCTGGGAAAGCCGGCTCTTAGCTAAATGTTACTGGCTAGAGTTTGTGGTTCAAGTCTTGAGAGTGTATTTATCTCCGTTATCTGACGGCTCATGTGCACTGAACACGTGATGTTTGAGTGGACGGCAGGAGTGTTTGAGGAATGAATCAGAAATCATGGTTTCTGCGTTAGAATCACACATTCATCAGAGATAGGTGTCCGGTCCAGCGTGTGAAGTGCCGTTTGTCTCCTGTGGACTTCTGGGGTTTATTGTTACTCGTAACAGTACTGTACCCATAGCTGCGGGAACGTATTTTGAGCTGGGGGGGGCTGAGAAATAAAACAGGGGTGGGGTGGGGGGGTGATGAGTGATGCGAGAAGACTGACACTATGATGGCTGATCCAAAGCACAACTTTTGTTAATAAAACTTTAATTTCTTCGTTTAATAGCCTATAAGTGAGTGTCTTTGTTGCTTTGTTTTCATTAAAAAAAAATAACCACAAACTAAGCATTCATTTTAAATAATGGAAAATACCTTATTTATTTTGGTTACAACAGCTATATCCATCTTATTAATTTTGTTAATACAGGGTAGGGCTGGGTGATATATATCTCCATATTGTCAAAATCTCGATATGTTTGCATTTGCATTTAATTTAGATTGAACTTAGTGAATAGTTTCACCCCTATTAAAAAAAGAACAACAACAAAAACTATTTAGATTGAACTTAGTGAATAGGTTCACTAAGAAGAACCGGTTAAATCGAACTATTTGTTCGCTTTCATGGGGCTCAACAATAACACTCGTCTGACCGATACCCGATCCGCAGAAAATGGCAGTATCGGAGCCAGTACTGATCCTGAATATGGGATCGATGCATCCCTAAAAAAACCCAGCTAAAAAGCTTCAATGGCCCTCCTTCATAAAACTTAACATCCAGCACAGTTTTATTACAGAATGCAAAATTTTTCAATGCAAGCATTTCAGTCAAATGTAATTTATGCAACATTTTAAACTGTTAACCCACAGGGGAAATAAACCCAAGGCAACAGTTTAAAAGCAGACAATTCTATGGGAAAACTTGCAGAAAAGCAGGAGTCAGATTGGACTGATCACGGGTCGAGAGGAGAGATGATGGCTGACAGATCAAGCTGGAGGAACTGCTGCTCAACAGATCCTGAGCTCATTGACAAATATCTGTTCTTTTACACAGAGTGCCTGTGATCGTGAAATCGAAAGTGAAAGTAAACAGCGAGCGCCCATTCAAAAGAGATTTAAATACTCCACATATTGATAGCGGATCCCTGACACGTCAAAATTATATGCAATGTTAGAATGTTTGCTGGAGCACTGGACACAAAAAATCCCTTAGACATGTTAAAGGTTATATATGATCCAAAAACAATGGCAACAAATTATTTCAGTTTAATAAGTTTAATCAGTTGAAACGACTTTCACAGTCAATTTGATTCAACTTAACTCATGTTTAACCCTTGCTTCTTGTCATTGTAGGCTTAGGCTACTTTTTAAAATGAATTTTAATGAATATACAAATTAGTAAAATCAATATTATTTATTTGTTATTTTTAACACCGCACCCCCATCACCCCTACACCGCACCCCCATCAACCCTACAACACCTCACAACCACTGTACCCATCACCCCTACTTCCCGTGGTAATGACTGTACCCATAATGCACCGCGGCCCCATTTGGAGCGTAAAGTCCGAGCAATTAGTGTAGCGTTGCCCGTCTTCTCAAAGGAAGCAGCGAGTCTGAACAGGATGTGATTATCTGCAGCACTTCCTGTGAAGAGCTCGGTCCTTCAGGGCCACCAGGATTAATTAGCAAAGCTGTTTATCACATTCCACCAACAATAGGACATACAGCGCTTTTTGTTTATGCCATTCTGCAAGTGTATTTGACAGATATCATGTTTACTGCTTATTAAATGATAGCAGCTATCTGGGGCATTAGTGTTTAATTTGCGACCCATGATTCTGGGCCTGTGATTTGCTGCTCTTTATATCTGAGGTGTGAAGTTCCCCTCCAGTGTTCAGGGCCATTTTTAAACAATGCTGTAATTTTAATTGGTTTTTAACACTCCTGGCAGCGGTGCTGGCTGCAGGCTGCGTCTCCAAACGAGAAGAGTCATTGTTGGTTTATTAAAACATCCTCTTCAGTGAAAGCAATACTCGGAATCAATTATCACTTCTGTGACAGTAACAGCACACATGTGCGCTATTTTAGAAAGACAGTGTGTGAGCGAGAGCGAGATTGTGGAGAGCCCGGTTTTGCCCCCTGACTCACGTGTTTTCACCACACCTTCTCTCGGGTTAGCCGTTAGCATTAGCATCAACACACAGGCTGTCCATTTCTCCGGCGTGACGCGCGTCGTGCGGGAGACTGCCGTTCAGGCCGAGGTCCAGCGCTGTTAACCCTCGGAGAACATCTCTGTTCGATTACAAACAACGATGAACCAGTTTGATTATCGATTATCTGCATCTGAACCCAGTGCACAGAACTTTACAGCAGTGAACAATGCATTTCAGTGGATAAAACATGTATGACATTCAGCAGAGGACACAGGAGCCCAACCTGCCCTAAACATGAGAATGCTTTAAATTCAGCGCTTCAAACAAACTCATGAGTATACCGTTTAACACAGCTTGCCCTGACAGACATGTGTGCTGTTTAAAGCGTTTGAGACACGTTTTCCTCACATTTCGCATACAGGCTAGTCCTGAAAGTTAGCACAACTCTGTGAACGTCACAGATTCACTTAACGAGTGCATGTGTGTTAAATAGACAGAGCGCGATAGAATATAGCACAATAGTTCTGAAACCTTAAACGATTGTTTAAAATACTACATGTAACACAAGTAATCGTATTTCTATGAGAGCAGTAAAGGGAGTTAATGGATGTAAATGTAATATACTCATCTTCAGATGAGTGCGTGAATCTGATGTTTATATCATTGCCCTCATCGATACATTCACTAGAATTATTTCATAGTTTTCAAAATGCACATTATTAGGAGGACAACACTGGTCATGATGTGGAACAATATTTTTAGTAATGGATTCAAATAATGAATAATGTTTTGATTTTAATCTGATTAATCAGCAAATAATCGGCAGTTGAGTCGACAGAGAGTGATAGTTGTGGTTATCCTGGCTGTCCTGAGGGAAGCTGATCATGCGTGTGCTGTATTATTGGCGTCCCATTAGACTGCGCTCCGGGTCAGGCGTGTGTCACGGATGCGGTGCGAAAAGCTCTTCCACCTAATCCCAATCCACTTTATGTTAGACTACACACATTTTTCCCATCTCGCTGAAAGCCAGATATCGCACCCTGCCCAGTCCTGTATCGTCTTCCATCTTCTGTTCCAGCGAGTGAAATCTGAGGCAGTTTGTCAGACGGCTGATGCTGCTCTGGTTTGATGGTGACAATCACAGGATTGTTTCTGCAGTAAATTGAGTTTCTGCATTCGATCTTCGTGTGGTGAATTCAATACTGTGTAAAAACTGCTTTGCTTTGGAAGTCTGATCAATAATGAGTCAAGAAGGCAATGTTAGAAATCACAAATTATTGCCGGGTCATTAATCACACTCCAAATCACATCAGCGTTTCAGCTAATCATGGTCTTGTGTTTAAGTTAAGACATTTATACACCAAAATGACCTATTTTTATTAACTATTTCCATCTAAACAACACACATTTTAATGTCACATACAATGCATGCTATGTTTACACAGTCACAGAAAATCTGATTATTTTTCTAAAAAAACAGATATAATTGTTTTTGCAAAATGTGCTTTTAAATCGGCTACATACATCTGAAATGCTGGCATACCATGAGTATCGTTTCACAAACTATTTTTAAGCAGTAATCGTCAGTCTAGGTGGGTCTTAATGCTTTGGTGCTTCAGTTGAAATGTTTGGGAAAGTTTCAGAGGAAGCTGCAAACTCTGCTGGGTGTTCTTGGTCTTTGTTTCTCCAGAAGAAAAGCAGCGCTGACTGCTCATCAGGGGCGAGATGTGGGTTAAAATCAATGCTGGTGAGCTGTGTACTGTTACACCACAGCAGCAGCTCTTCACACACACACACACACACACACACACACACACAGACACACACACACACACATATATACACACACACACATACACACACATACATACACACACACACATATATACACAGACACAAATACACTCATATACACACACAGTCACAGTCCATTGCTGAAAATACATTTATTTTACATAATATTTTACATACTTATTATTTTATACTGTATAATACTTACTAAATTATATAATTTGAAAATGAATAAATATGTTTGATCTCAGCACTGTCAAAATAAAAGTCCTGCTTCTGATATATCATCCAAACAATTACTAATTAATTATTATTAATAATTTTAAAATGCTGATATCAGTTGACCATTACTCTGAATAGACTATTCTTCACTTTGAAGAAACAGCAGTGATTGGATGACGGTAGCATCTAGTTAGTGCAGAGAGCTGGTTTACAGTAGTTAGTCCCGCGTGACGAGCAGTCAAGGGGCCCTATCATACACCCGGCGCAATGCGACGCTAGGCGCAGCGCAAGTGTGTTTGCTAGTTTCAGTCCGGCGCCGGTCTCATTTTCCCGTCCAGCGCCACGTCATTTAATTAGGAAATGCATTTGCACCCATTTGTGCGCCCATGGGCATGCGGGTCTAAAAAAGAGGTGTGTTCAGGCGCATTGCTATTTTAAGGAGCTGAAAATAGACCAACTTTTAGACCAAATAGACAAACAGTTTTTCTGAATTGCTAAAACACATTTCTTGAAACCATCACTCATTTTCTCAAAACCTTAAACACAAATCCAAATTTTCAAACTAAATTCACGAAACCTCTGACTCTTCCATCAAAATCAAACAATCACTGCAAAACCATTTTACTTGCACTCTAAATCAACCGGTGCTCTCAGATCACACACACACACACACACACACACACACACACACACACAAACACACACACAGGAGTCAATAAAATAAACACTACAGAGAACACAGCATCCAGAACATTACAGATAAAAAGTATGTAGTATTGAGTAAAAAAATTTGCAATTTTGTAAAAAAGTATAGTAACTGCAACTGATCAAGGTGAATATATTGTATATGTATTGTGCTGAATATTGAATAGTACTGAATGTTTGTATATATTCAGCACTTGGATCCTGCAAAATACAGTAATGCAGTCCAACTGCAAAGGCCAAAAAGGTCAGATAAAACTCTAAATGAATAGCATGTTACAGTACACTCAAATACTGTAAGTTGTGCAATTGTAAAATCAGGGACAATGAGAGATTCATTCTGTCTCAGCATCATGTCTCTGTGCTAGAGTCCAGCCTGAGGACTTTGTCCACATCACAAGTAATGTTGTATTTTTTGCTAGACAGAGAAAAACCCCTCTGTTCTGACAGATCCAGCCTTGATAACACTCTCTAAACCTTCCTCTTTCTCTCCTCATCCTCCTCTTCTTACATGTACTCTTCCTCCTCTTCTTCTCAGATTGTGTTCATCTATTGTTGGTATCATCATTCAGTCACCTGTGCCACTTGTGCTCTCTGAGCTGACTCAGATTTTGATCACATCATTAGAAACAAGTGTGAACAATTTTGAATCGTTGTGTGTAAATGATGACAACTGTGCTTTAGTTGTGTTTAACTTTTGCCGCTCGTGTTTAGCATTTTGCAGCACAAATGCATCACGGTGTGATAAGTGTTTAAGTGAAAGAGAATGTGTTGAGAGTTTTGCAAAGAGAGTGCATGAGATTTTGCAAACAGAGCCTAACTGCCTGAACGTGTTTAAGGTTTAGCAGAAAGAGTGCTTTATTCCACAAACTGGTTTAAGTTAGTGAGAATTTGGTTGAGAAATTGGGGTTTAGTGTTTTAGCAATTCAGAAAAACTGTAATGTGATGTGTGGCTCACGTGTGAGATTCTCTTGATTTCTCTCTCTGGAGTCTCTTATAAACTGTTTTGGCGGTGTTTTGAGATGAATAACAAATCTGGGGGCATCTGCCAAAAAACTTCCCTTGAACATTGTGTAGCGGTGAGCGAGTCCGTCCCTGTCCTCCTTTCATCACTGGAGATGAATGAAAATCAGCCCTGATTACATCTGATTTCTCTGTTGATTAAATAATAGATCGAATGGAAGTTCCGCTGGATGCTGGACTCGTGCCGTCCTGTCGAGGCTCCGCTGAGGGTCGGTGTGGCTCTTGCGGCTTTGTATTTTAATTGTGCTGTTTACTTGCTAGAGTCGGCCGTGACGCGTGGGGAAGAGCTGACGCGGCGCTTTGAGAGCGTCTGCTGAAAACGGAGCTCATGGGAGATTTATGAGTGTGTGGCTGAAGCACTCAGTGTAATAGAAGAGTCTCTAATATGAGCTGATTGATTGAGTCTGATTCACTGATCTCACCTCAAATCACAGGCCGCACAGACAGGAAGTGGAGCAGTGGTTTGTGAAACAGAGCAGAATCACTCACACACACACACACACACTCACACTGTGTGTGTGTGTGTGTGTGACTCTCTCAGAGAGAGAGACACACACACACACAGACACACACACACACAGACAGACAGCGAGAGTACACAGAAACGTCTGCTGACAAAGTGTATGTGACACACTCACACACAGTGACCCACACACACACACACACACCACACACACACACACACACACACACACACACACACACACACACACACACACACTCACACACACACACACACACACACACACACACACACACACACACACACACACACACACACACACACACACACACACACACACACACACACACACACACACACACACACACACACACACACACACACACACACACACACACAACACACACACACACACACACACACACACACACACACACACACACACACACACAAACAGATATGATCAACACACTTCCTTTATATCACCTCTCATCTAACGGTCTGTTTTTCATGCAGGTTTGATCCAGACACGGCCTGTAGATCTGCTCTCATCTCACAGCAGGTGCACAAACAAACACTGTTCTGTTGTGTTACTGTGTGTGTGTGTGTGTGTGTGAGTGTGTGTGTCAGTGTGTCTGTGTGTGTGTGCAGGTGTGATGTGACACGGTGTGTCTGATCTGTGTGTGTCTGTGTCAGCAGGTGCACAAACAAACACTGTGTGTGTGTGTGTGTGTGTGTGTGTGTGTGTGTGTGTGTGTGTGTGTGTGTGTGTGTGAGCGAGAGAGAGAGAGAGAGAGAGAGAGAATGCATGTTTGTGTGTGTGTTTGAGAGAGAGAGAGAATGTGTGTGAATGTGTGCCATTTTGGCAATTCTGAGCAGTATGCAGGCGGTGTACGCTCTTCTGTGTCAGCTGCGCCACAAGGATACGTTTTTACGTGTATTTACGCTTTGGTTTGAAAGCAAGCAGCGCATCGGCTCAGCGCGGCTGACACAGAAGAGCGTACGCCATCTGTGTACTGCTCAGATTTGCCTAAATGGATTTGGAGAGACACAGAGGAGAGGAATTGCTGAATAAAGTCATTATTTTTGTTTTCTTTGTGTACAAAAAGTATTCTCGTCTCTTCATAACGTTACGGTTGAATCACTGATGACAGATGGAGTATTCTGACGATGTCTTTCCTGGATCTTGACACTGTTATTTATTTGTCAGTCTATGGGACAGTCTCAAGCCTCCCGGTTTTCATCAAAAATATCTTAAATTGTGTTCCAAAGATGAACAGAGCTTTTACGGGTTTGGAACGACATGGGAGTAAGTGATTAATGACAAACTTTTCATTTTGGGGAGGAGAACCCTTTAAAGGGACAGCAGTCTAAAAATATGTGCTACTGAATATGTCATATGTAATATGTTAATCAAACAACAAAACATTTATAACAAAGATTAATCTAAATTTAATTCATACAGTGAACACTATGCAGTGTTATTTTACACTTAATTATTACATTTCTGTGAATTTTACTGTTTATTTGATCTATGCTTGTAATTTATGTATTTGTTCTTTTTTCTTTTTTTTACTGACTGTTCACTTGCCTTTAATCATGTTTGAACTTTCTTAGACTACGGTTTTTGCTGTGGTATATGAAGAAGTACTTAAAATGTATGGAAAGCAAAGTAACATTGATATAAAATTAGTGTTTATTAACATTAATTAATTTTCTGATTTGTGACATTACTGTGTTCTCATGACGTCTGTGATACTTCCTTTTTATAGTTCTGTTGTGGATCTCGCAGGATTTGTTGTGTAATATATTACAGGATCAGATGTTCCACAAGGAAACCCATATAAAGCATGTGCTGAAGCATCATATGAGGAGTGTGTTAGTTTTACAAACTGGAGTGGACGCAGTGTATGTCTGTAAATACAGTAGATGCCATAATGTTTCTCTCTCTAATGTGCACTGGTTTCTGTGAGGGTTTGTTTAGGGCACAGACATTATCATTAACATGATGAAAGCCGGTGGCGTTTGTGAGATGCGCTCACTCATACAGTGTGTGAGATTTTAGATGTGCTGTGATTGAATCCTGTGAGAGAGAAGCTGACAGAATAAAGACTCATGAAATGCTGCAGTCAGACATCAGGCGGACGTTCAGAAGCAGGCGAGCGTTAGTGACGTTTGTGCTAATTAAATATGACATCACGTCTGTGGCGTGTGCGGCTCTGCGTCTGCTGAAACATTGATCCGTATTAAATAAATCAGCAGCTTTATGCTGCCAGTGTCTCATTCAGGTCCTGGAGCCGCTCTGCTGCAGCACTGGAGAGCGTGAGTCATGCGGATCTGTAATAGAAGCGTAGGAGAGAGTAATTAGACTGTAATCCTGTTTTACTGTAGTGAAGCCACACATTACACTGAACTCTGACTGTGAGACGACTGGAGACTGTCAGACCCTCAGCTCTCTGAAGATCCGCTGCGGGCTTCTGGGCGGCTGTCACAGTGTTCTTATGCAGTGGCTGTGGAGTTCTAATTGGTTTTAGTGTGTCTCTATGCGGTTGCTAGGGAGTTCTATTTACTTATCTTCCATAAGACACTGTAGTAACTGACGCACCTGATCCTGGTGAGAAGGATCCATCCTCTTCGTTCTTCTGATGCTGCACAGTCTTGCTTTTCCAGCCTCTTCTGCACATTTGAGCTCTTCCTGACCGTGACTGGATGACGTTTAGATCCCGCTTTCACACGACTGAGGGACTCATACATGAATATTATACAAACTGCAGACGCTCACTGATGTTTAGTAAAGAAACGTACGGGATGGAAACTTCAGCAAGATGATGGTGAACAGTTTTTTATTCTGTAAATATTCAAAGTAGCTTCATTAGGACAGAACTAGATAACAAGCTAAATGAAATGTTTGTGATTCTCTTGTTTTTGGTAAATGATGTTATGGAGGTTCAAATGAAGCTGTAGATGTTCACTGTTTCATCATCTGGCTCTTGATATGAGGTTTTATTACAGTTTATTAAGAAAACTGATTTGTTGACATCTGAGTTCTGCTGGGTTCCTCTCATCTGTAATCAGTCAAAGCTGTGGCCAGTCGTGCAGTGCTGGAATAACAATAAAAACACACTGAGCAATAATACATACACACATGAGAATATGACAGTGTGAGCGACAGCACAGATTCAGCGCTTTACCCTGAGCTCATGTTCAGATCTCACACGCGCTTCAGTCTGAACTCATTCGATTAATTACACAGAAATAGTTTTTGAAATGTTTTTTCCAGCCTGGATGAGAGATCTCTCTTCAGATGAGACTCTTTCCTCAGAATAATACTGATGAGCTTCATTTAACCGTTTCAGCATTGATCTGGAGATGCTTTAGGGAACAACATCTGTGAGACACACACACACACACTCGCTCACACACACTCACACAGACGCACACACTCACTCACACACACTCACACACGCACACACTCACACTCGCTCACACACACTCACACACACACACACACATACGCACACTCACTCACTCACACACACACATACGCACACTCACTCACACACACGCACATACTCACTCACACACACTCACTCACACACACTCACACACACACGCACACTCACTCACACACACTCACACACACTCACACTCGCTCACACACACTCAAACACATATACACTCACACACACACGCACACTCACTCACACACACACTCACACACACTCACACTCTCACACACTCAAAACACATATACACTCAAAAAAAACAACACACACACGCTCACACACACACACACACTCACACTCGTTCACACACACACGCACACACTCACACACACACTCACACACACACTCACACTCACACTCACACATGCACACACTCACACACACACACACACTCTCACACACACACACACACACGCTCACACACTCTCACACACACTCACTCTCACACACACTCACACTCACTCACACTCACTCACACTCTCACACACACACACACACACTCACACTCACACACACTCACACACACACTCACACACACACACACACACACACTCACACACACTCACACTCGCTCACACACGCACACACACACACACACACACTCACACACACACTCACACACACACACACACACTCACACACACACTCACTCAAACACACACAAACAAACACACACACAGACACACACACACACGCACACTCACACTCTCACACACACACACTCACACGCACCACACACACACACACACACTCACATGCACACACTCACAAACACACACACACACTCACACACACACACACACACACACACACACACACACACACGCAACACACTCACACACACACGCACACACTCACACACACACACACACACTCACACACACGCACACACTCACGCACACACACACTCACACTCGCTCACACACACACACACTCACACGCTGCAGGTCACAGGCTCACACACACACCACTCAGACCACACACACACACACACACACACACACACACACACTCAGCACACACTCACTCACACACACACTCACACTAACTCACACACACACACACACACACACACACACACACACTCTCACACACACCACACACACCACACACCACACACACACACACACACACCACACACACACAACACACACACACACACACTCACACTCAGTCACGCTCACACTCGCTCACACACACACAACCACCCACACTCGCACACACTCACGCACACACACACACACACTCACACTCGCTCACACACACACACACTCACACGCTGCAGGTCACAGGCTCAGCTGTCAGTGTGATGTTTGTTTGTTTGTTTTCTCTGAGCACTTGATCTGATTCGCTGCAGAGAGAGAATGAGAATGAGAGTGAAGTGCAGGTTAGTGGGCGTCTTGTTTAGTAAAAGCATGTTGACTATTAGATATAACAGTGAGACCATGAGGAATGTGAAAGTCTGTGAGATGAAAAGATGAACGATAATGTATGGTAACTCTTCATTAACATTCATAATTTATTGGTAAAGGGCTCAACCGTCTGGCCGTGAGCGAGCGCGTGCTCTGAATTCAACTCGTTCTGTTAGTGTTTCATTAAATCCATTACGCTACACAGAAACACACATCATTCAAATTAACTTGTAATGGTTGGGTGTTTATCATTCAGATGTGCGCTGGTCCGACAGAGTGCGTTACTTCCTTACTAGCCGTGATCTCAGCGTCTCCTGTGTGAGATTGGTTCTGGACAGAATCTCCAGCCCGATGCTCCATTAAACATGATTTGGGTCAAGAAGTGGGTTGCCCCAGTTTCTGCCCGACTCAGAAGTGCAGGAAAGGTGTTTGGCCTTCAGATGATGTTCTCAAAGCCGTTCAGGTAGATTAGCGACGGGCTTCTCTGGCCCTCGAGGTTCACTGTCCTCCAGCTCTAATCAAACACTCCTGTCATTCTCAAGCAGTCCTCAAGACGTTGCTTAGATTTCCAGGTGTGTTTGATCAGAGTACATGTGAAGGTTTTCATGGCAGATGAGAAGATTCTCTTTCTTCCCCTGCATGAGCTCAGAGATGTGAGGATGATTTCAGAAGAACATTCTCACTAAGGGATGAGGGTAAAGATGAACTTTCAAAAGAAATAAAGATCAGGACTATAAACGGTATCATCATGGGACTTTAAAAAGAAACAGTTGAAAAGATGAACTTCAGTGTTGTCCTTTTATGTAGTGTATAATGGCTAACACTTTATTTTATGAACCAATTCTTACTATTAACTAGTTGCTCATTAGCATGCATATTACTAGCATATTGGCTGTTTATTAGTAGTTATAAAGCACATATTGATGCCTTATTCTCCATCACCATATTCTGGATCCCTTAATCCACCCCATACCTACAGTAACAACCACCTTACTTACTTCACTCAATAAGGTTCTAATTTGCTGCTTATTAATAGTTAGTGTGTTCTTTATTCTAAAGTGTTATCATATAATGATTTTAGAAATGCACGATAAATATCAGCACAATATTTAATACGCATCTGGTCAGTAAATCGGGTTCTGTAATCAGCGGTAAATCTCTACACGTGCTTGCTTTCACATGGAGCAGCATTTACTACACAGAGCCGTTGTTCACTGATGAGCTGCGCAAAACATGCGCAAAATATGATCGTGAAAGCACGCATGTGTAGAGATTTACCGCTGATTACAGAAACCGATTTACTGACCAGATGTGCATGAAATATCGGTCAATATTTATCGTGCAACCCCTAATGATTTGGTTTCAAATAACAAATAGAACGTCGAACATTAAAATAAAATAAAAATGTATAAAGTAAACAAACATTTCAAACAGATTAAAGTGCAAAAGACACAACTATAATGAACATAAGTATAGAATCAGAACATTTTCAGCTAATATCTAGACATCTTTTCTGGGTTGGCATGTTGTAGTCCATATGTAAAAATGTCTAACAAAGTATAAACAAATGACTGAAAATCAATTTTAAGTCTTTAAGTTTTTCTGCTGTTCCATAAGCAACACCTTCTGCTGTTTCTGTTTAGACCAATGCGAAATCTGGACCAATTTTTCACACAGCATTTACTTAAAAACAAAAAATTTTTGAAATTGTAAATAAAACAAAAATGATTGGAATTTTACTATTTCAGAATTTCTACATCAAAGTTTCATGTTTAATGCAGTGTGTTACTTGCCATTTCTTTGTAATTATTTGTAAAATTGACTAGCTTTTTCTGAGTGAAAATTGTACATTTATTTCAGACTACAAACAATTTTAACCAGTTGATAGAAAATAAACTGGTGTGAATTCTAGAAATCTAAACTATTCAGATTCTAGAATCGTTTGTTATTTTGAAGTGCCTATGATAACATTACTGTGCATGTTCAGTACTGTGATATACTGTAATACTGAATGCTAATAGTAACGATGACACACACTGATCTGTGGAAAGAACATGTGATGACAGGTGAATGTTATTGCTGCGATACAGGATCTTATTTTAGACGCTCCTCATCCATATTTCATGGACATGCTTCATTCTGTCACAGCATGCTCACATCTTAATTTTAGCATCACACATCTTAGGTGCATGCGCCGCTGGGGCTGATGGGAGTATACTGCACATCACAGTGCGTTCTGTGACCGTCTCGTGACAGTTTACTAACATAGAGAAACTATTACTTTGACCATGCCATATTGTGTGTGTGTGTGTGTGTGTGTGTGTGTGTGTGTGTGTGTGTGTGTGTGTGTGTGTGTGTGTGTGTGAGAGAGAGAGAGTGTGTGTGTGTGAGTGTGTGTGTGTGTGTGTGAGTGTGTGTGTGAGAGAGAGAGAGAGCGTGTGTGTGTGAGCGTGTGTGTGCGAGTGTGAGCAAGAAAGAGAGTGTGTGTGTGTGTGTGTGTGAGTGTGTGTGTGTGTGTGTGTGTGTGTGTGTGTGTGTGTGTGTGTGATTGTGAGTGTATGAGTGTGTGTGTGTGTGTGTGAGTGTGAGTGTATGAGTGTGAGTTTGTGAGTGTATGAGTGTGAGTGTGAGAGTATGAGTGTGTGCGTGTGTGTGTGTGTGTGTGAGTGTATGTGTGTGAGCGTGTGAGTGTGTGTGTGTGTGTGAGAGAGTGTGTGTGTGTGTGTGTGTCAGTGATGTGAGTGTATGAGTGTGTGTGTGTGTGTGTGTGTGTGTGTCACGGCTGTACTTTGTATTATCTTCTCTGCTGTGTCTGGTGTGTGTTTGTGCTCCCCCTACAGGTGCGCTGCGGAGCTGTGAGGTAATCAGGTGGATTGGGTGCACCGGTGCACAGGTGTGCCTAGTGATAAGAGCTTCCTGTTGGGCTTCCTCGTGGAGCGTTCCTTTCAGTCACATCGATCCCTGGCCAGGACCGTGATGTTGATCGGCGTTGCGAGAGTTTGTGAGATAGTCTTTGTTATGGGGACTGAAAATAAAGAGTATTGTAACCGCCGAAACCGCTTTTTCCTCCTTCATTGTTGCTCCCTAATAAGGGCGTAACAATTGGGGGCTCGTCGAATAAAAATTGGGTATGGATTCGTGCGAATTTTGGTTTGAAAGACAGTTGTCTTTGAAGGAGGATAAAAGGTAGGATGTTTGAATTGAATACATTTGTATATTATCCGCCTATTTGTAAATTGATAAAGTTGGAACGCTCTATTAGTTTGTTAGGTTCTATAACATAATTTGTTGGGAGCATTTGAAGAACAAACCTTCCGGGTAGGTTTAGTACGTGTCTTTGGGCACGTAGTTTTTTTATTTTTGTTTGTTATTTTTGGTTGGCTCGGGGCTTAGAGCAGTTGTCTCGGGAGCACATCCGAGGTTTGGGGGGCGACTCGGCAATTGGTCGTCTTCCCAAACTTACGGGAGTTAGTGCGTAAGTACCCGGTCTTGGGCCAACTGAAGACTAGGGTTTATTTGGTTAAACGGATGGTTTAGTTTCTTTAAATAAATTCTGATTTGTCAGGTAAAAAAAAAAAAAAAAAAAAAAAAAAAAAAGTTTTTTTGGTGTGTAATATTTGTTGAGCGAGTGTTTTGTAAGCGTGATTAACGGTAATTATGGCCACCGATGTAATTGAAGCGTTTTTTCTCAGTCTCCGTCGGAGGAATTATTAGAGGGAATGACCAAAGAGCAATTATTAGAATTAGCTGCGCATTATAAAATCGAGCTAACTTATAATCAGAAAAGGTCAAAAGACGGAATTAAATTAGTTATTGAGAATGCGCTGTGTGATCTTAAAATATTGAGAAGAAAATCTAGGGTGCCTGATTTAGCTGCATTGCCTGATTTAAGCACTCTTGGTGCGACTGCTCTTTCGCCGTCCGCCAGAGCTGAGTGGACACCGACTACTCTTACATTGCCGGAGTTAAGCACTCTTTCATTTGAGCAGCAGAAAGAGTTGTTGATGATACAACGTGATACTGAGTGTGAGAAGCGCCGCTTGGAATGTGACAAGGTGCGTTTGGAGATTGAAAGGCGCCGACTAGATTTACAGGAAGGTAAGCCGGTGGGTGCAGATTTTGATATTGGTTCGACGAAACTGAGTGTGGCACATAATTTGCATTTGGTACCGCCGTTTAATGAGTCTGAGGTGGAGATTTTTTTTCTCCTGTTTGGGCGAGTCGCAGTAGCGTGTAAATGGAGTAATGTTGAACGTGCTATGTTGCTTCAGTGCGTTTTAACAGGTAAAGCCCAACAAGCCTATTCTACGCTATCTGATGCTGACAGCCAGAATTATGAAGCCATTAAGGTGGCGATGTTGAAAATAAATGAGCGTGTGCCAGAGAGTTATCAGCAACACTTTCGTACGTTACAGCGAAGTTGAATGAAACAAATGTTGAGTTCGTAAGAGGATTGACTGTGCAATTTGATCGTTGGTGTTCAGCGGCAGATAGTACAACAATGGATAAGCTGAGAGAGTTAATTTTATTTGAACAATACAGAAATACACTTCCTCAAATTGTAGCTACTTATGTTTGCGGAGCGTCAGGTTAAAACTGCTTCAGAAGCTGCACTGCTGGTGGGATGATTGGGAACTTATTCATAAGCCCTATGTTGAAAGATTTAGTGAACGGCAGGTTCATACACGGGTCAATTCTTCCGTTGTCCCTGTGGGCCCAGCCAGGCGGTTTGTTAAAAAAACATCAAGTGACTATGATAACTGCAATTATTGTCTGGGTAAAGGACATTGGAAGTCGAATTGTCCAGTGCTTAAGTCAAAGAATTCAAGTGTAAAATTTGTTAGACACGGCCATTCCGTGAAGCCGGCTGTCCTGGCTACTTCTGTTCCTGTGATAAATCAGGGCGGGGTTTTGAAAGGAATACTGGGGGTAGCGCCCAAGAATGTAGAGAATCACCAGCAGTTATTTGAACCATTTATTTCTAATGGTTTTGTGTCGCTTCCAGGTGGTGTTGAGAAAGTAGCGGTGAAAATTCTCCGGGACACGGGCTCATCCGAGTCGTTTATTTTGGAGTCTGTGTTGCCCTTCTCAGCTGAGTCGCACACTGGTAGTTCGCTACTGATTCGCGGAATTGGGCTTAATACATTATCTGTACCCCTGCATAAAGTCGATTTGATCTGTGACCTAGTGCATGGGGTGGTGGATCTTGGTATATGCCCCTATATTCTAACCGGTTGATGGCGTTTCTCTGATTCTTGGAAATAATTTAGCCGGGGGACGCGTTTGGGTTAATGAATCGCCCTCTCTGGTTGTGACTGATGAACCGTCCTGTACTGATGGTCCGGATGAGAGTGCGCAACAGTTTCCGAAAGTGTTTGTTGCGTGTGCCGTGACTCGTTCTGGGGCTCAACCTAGAGCAGAAGAGAAAATCGGTAAAGTTGAATCGTGTTTTGTTTTGAAGGATTATCCCATTGTGGTTTCTCGGGAAGAGTTGTCAATTGAGCAGCAGAATGATGAAACATTAAAACCACAATTTGAACAGGTTGTTGACGGCAATGAAATTCGTGACAGAGCACAAGGCTATTTTATTGAACAGGGGGTTTTATTGAGGAAGTGGTCCCCGCATGCTATTGATGGTGTGGGAGAATCTGTCATTCAGGTCGTGGTACCCGTAAAATTTCGCTCGTTGGTGTTAAAAATGGCCCACGATCAGCTCGCCGGTCATGCTGGTGTTCAGAAAACGTATGACCGAGTTCTTCGCTATTTCTACTGGCCTCGTATTAAAAAGGACGTTGGCAGTTTTATTAAGACCTGTCACACATGCCAGCTTACCGGTAAACCGAACCAATCGTTGAAGCCAGCTCCTCTGCGTCCAATTCCGGCTGTATGTCAACCGTTCGAACACCTTATTATTGATTGTGTTGGTCCACTTCCTCGCTCGAAAGCTGGAAGTGAGTACTTGTTGACAGTAATGTGTCAAGTTACGCGTTATCCAGCTGCGTATCCATTGCGCTCAATTAATACAAAATCTATTGTGAAAGCGCTCACTCAGTTTGTGTCTATTTTTGGGTTACCGAAAATTATCCAATCGGACCAAGGAAGTAATTTCACTTCGAAATTGTTTGCGGAGGTGCTTTTCGAGCTGGGTATTAAACATAATATGTCAACAGCATACCATGCCCAGAGTCAAGGGGCACTTGAGCGTTTTCATTCTACGTTAAAATCATTATTGAGAGCCTACTGTCTGGAAATGCAGCGGGACTGGGAAGAAGGTCTGCCGTGGTTGATGTTAGCAGCCAGGGAAGTTACGCAACAGAGTATTGGTTTTTAGCCCAAACGAGCTGGTTTTTGCGCACAAAGTCAGGGGGTTATTAGCTGTCTTACGTGATCAATGGATTGATTCAGAACCACCGGAAAAATTGTCAGAGTACGTACTGGGTTTCCGTCATCGGCTTTCATTAGCTGGGGAGTTAGCTGGAAAATGTTTAAATAAAACTCAGGGGAAAATGAAAAAGCTGTTTGACCGTTACACTGAACATCGGAAGTTTAGCGTTGGAGATCAGGTCATCGCGCTTCTGCCTGTAGTAGATTCTCCGTTCCAAGCCAAATATACTGGCCCGTATGAGATAATACATTGCGGGGCCGTGGATAATTACACGATTCTGACACCAGACCGAAGAAAGAGATCCCAAGTCTGTCATGTAAATCTCCTTAAGCCGTATTATCAGCGTAGCCGATTGGTTTCAAAGCCAGTGGCGCCGGTGGTGCTAGTGGACAGCTCCCCTCAGGCAGGTGTCACACAGGACATGAGTATGCCTGTGGACGAATTAAAATCTCCTGATGACGGCGTGTTACTAGGTCGTTTAAAGAATTCTGAAACGTTGAAAAATCTGCCTTCTAATCTTAAACATTTTAGATGCGACACATAGTCAAGAATTGATTAGTTTGCTTTCGGAGTTCCCGGAGCTGTTCTCGGATGTTCCAACTCAAACGACGGAGTTGGAGCATGATATCGAGGTGGGCGAAGCTGCTCCTGTCCGTCAACGTTTTTACAGGGTTCCGCTGAATAAACGAGAGGTTTTAGAAAAGGAAGTCCAGTATTTGCTGGATAACAGATTAGCCGAGCCTTCGTTTTCCAGCTGGTCCTCGCTGTGTTTGTTAGTAAAAAAATCTGACGGTACGTTTCGTTTTTGTACAGATTATAGGAAACTGAATACTGTTACAAAACCAGACTCCTTTCCTCTGCCGAGAATGGAGGACTGTGTCGATCAGGTCGGTGTGCCGCAAAATTTGTGACAAAATTGGATTTACTTAAGGGCTATTGGCAGATTCCGTTGACAGAGCGTGCGCGCGAGGTTTCATCGTTTATAACACCTAATGGATTATTTTCTTACCGGGTCATGAGTTTCGGTCTTCGAAACGCACCGGCGACGTTTCAAAGAATGATGAATAGGGTAATTGCGGGGCTAAAAGGAGTGACGGTTTATTTGGATGATACGATTGTGGTAAGTGATACATGGTCAGAACACCTGGAACATTTACGCTTGCTTTTGGTCCGTCTCTCTCATGTAAATCTTACGTTGAATCTTGCTAAGTGTGAGTTTGCAGGAGCAACAGTAACGTATCTGGGTAAGGTAGTGGGGCAAGGACAGGTGCGTCCAGTGAGGGAAAAGGTGAGAGCAATAGATGAATATCCTGTTCCAGTCACTAAAAAGGAGTTAATGAGCTTTCTAGGTCTGGTAGGTTTCTACCGTTGTTTCTGTAGGAATTTTTCGACGGTCGTTGCCCCTTTGACGGACCTATTGAAAGCCAAAGTCCTATTTGTTTGGTCTGAGTCTTGTCAGAATGCCTTTGAGGCAGTGAAATCGTTGTTAACCACGACACCTGTCCTAATGGCACCTCAGCTGGAGAAAACATTCAAAATTCAGGTAGATGCCAGTAAGGAGGGAGCAGGGGCAGTGCTAATTCAAGAGGATGATGTGGGTGTTGAACGGCCGGTTTGTTTTTTCTCACGGAAGTTCAATAGTTATCAAAATAACTACTCCACAATTGAAAAAGAGGCGCTTGCGTTAATTTTGGCACTCCAACATTTCGAAGTGTATGTTGGTGGGAACAGCGCACCAGTAATAGTTTATAGTGATCATAACCCGCTTACATTTTTACATTCCCTTAAAAAATCCAAATCAACGGCTGATGCGTTGGTGCCTGTTTCTTCAGCCCTTTCATTTGGATGTTAGGCATGTGAAGGGCTTGGAAAATGTAGTGGCCGACGCGCGCTGTCTAGGGCACCCTTGTAGAACATTTTTGTAAGGGGTTGCCTTTGATTACGAGTTAACTGTTTTTTTTTTTTTTTTACTCTATCCATGTGGGGGAAGGATTTTGTTGGTAATGTGTGTATGTATAGGCCTATACTAAAGTTATGTGTTGGTGCGGTTAAGTGTTTAAGTATTGTTGGCGGAAACCTATTGGTTTCCTTTTCTTAAGTGGGGGGGTGTCACGGCTGTACTTTGTATCATCTTCTCTGCTGTGTCTGCTGGGTGTTTGTGCTCCCCCTACAGGTGCGCTGCGGAGCTGTGAGGTAATCAGGTGGATTGGGTGCACCGGTGCACAGGTGTGCCTAGTGATAAGAGCTTCCTGTTGGGCTTCCTCGTGGAGCGTTCAGTCATATTGATCCCTGGCCAGGACTGTGATGTTGATCGGCGTTGCGAGAGTTTGTGAGATAGTCTTTGTTATGGAGACTGAAAATAAAGAGTATTGTAACCGCCACCGCTTTTTCCTCCTTCATTGTTGCTCCCTAATAAGGGCGTGTGAACACAGTGTGTGTGTGTGTTTTATTTTATTTTTTTGTTTTTTGTGTGTGTGTGTGTGTGAGAGTGTGTGTGTGTGTCAGTGATGTGAGTGTATGAGTGTGTGTGTGTGTGTGTGTGTGTGTGTGTGTGTGTGTGTGTGTGTGTGTGTCTGTGCATTTCTGCTGAGCACATTTAGCTCCACCACATAATATCTGTGTGTGTGTGTGTGTGTGTGTGTGTGTGTGTCAGTGATGTGAGGTTAATATATTCTGTGCATTTCTGCTGAGCACATTTAGCTCCACCACAGAATCTCTCATTCTTTTTTGACAGAACTCTTTCAAGACAAGAAAATCTTTGCACTAAAGGGAATACATTAAACCAAATGCATTTCCCTTCCAGCAAATCAATGCAGCTTGAGTTAAAAGAACATAGAAAGTGCTGTTCCTGTCCAGTGCTACGATGCTAACAGCTACAGTCGCGAGCATTCCTGTATGACTAACAGCTGAACGGGCTGTGGTTCAGTTCCTGGCCGATGTGTGAACTGACTGATGGTGAGAAAGCATCAAACAGTGTGTGACATTATGCTGATGTTCCTCTCCAATACGATCAAGAGTCCATTACAGACAGACTTCAGTTCTTCCTGCGAGCAGCGTGAGGCCTGTAACGCCGCTCTCTCTCCATCACCTTTCATAAGATGCTTTAGCCGAGACAGTAATGAGAGGTTTGAGTGTGAAGCTTTCACAGGGTTAACAGGATTATAAGCCTCTGCCATTATCCTGTCAGCCGTGACGGACTCCGGCAAAGAGGATTTCAGCACAATGCAGATTCATCGAACACGCTCTCGCCTGCTCGTAAATAAGCCACCGACGATAACGATGCTCGTCATAGCGTTTAGCGTAATGTATTTATGGTGCGCGGTGTTTGCGGGCCGTCGTTATGTTCATGTAATTGAAGTGACGGCTTACAGCAGCACCTGAGTGAGGATTTCCAGCCCAAATCTCTCCGTGATTCACTTCACGCTCCGCTAAAGCTGTTAGACGTCAGATTTTCCCTTTAATGATGCTGGTGATTGTGTGAGAGAAACATTCACTGATTTTCAAGGAGGCTGGGGATCGATTAAGGCACCGATGAGCATCCCTGCCACACACTCACTGGCCAAATTTCTTCTGATAATCAGATTAATCGCGTGACCGGAGACAGATTGAAAGACGACGGAGGCTCTGTGTTGTTTTCCTGAGCTAAAATGCAGTGTGTTTGTAACCTTTGATTAATGGTTTCATGATGCTGACATGACCTCAACGTGTTTTCATTATACAGACGCACTCACACACGGCGGTGGATGCTGATGAGATCACAGCGATCGCCAGCACTTTAATTTCACAGAGCCATTTCAGTAGATTAGCAGCAGCTGAGAGTGTGTGTGTGTGTGTGTGTGTTTCAGGCTGATGTGAGTCTGTTTTCTTTTTTGCTTTATCTGGATTAAGATTATCTGTAATCTGGGCTTCTTTAATTTACCCGCTCTGGGTCAAATCTGTCCATGAAAATGAAAAAACCTGTTTTCCTGTCCGAGCGTCTCTATTGGCCGGATGCGTGATTGACAGCTGGTGGGCAGGGCAGTGTGGGTAATAACCTCATGTGAAGGTTGATACCTGTTTCAGAGATCAATAAAATCATTCACAGCACAGACGTGGCACGTGTTCAGAAACACACAGCAGCTGATATTACAGAGATGCTTTTTCACCAGATCTCATGACTGTATTCTGGCATTTTCTGCAGATAATCTGAGGGCGTCTGTCAGACTCACCGCTCCAGCGCTGGTGTCGATGGGCATCAGGATCTCAGTGCTTTCAGTGTAGGGTTGGGTATCAAAACCTGGTGTTTTAATGACGTGTGTACCGGACGAATCAGATACAGATTTTGGTGCCACTTAAATGCCTGAGCCGTCGATTGAAAGCTTTGCCCTCTGGTGCTCCGAAACAGACGTAAGAACCATCATCATCACGTGATCGCTAGTTAAATTAAACTGCATTCATTATGGTGTCAGAATAATCAGAAAATCAGATGAACACGAGTCAGAAAGCCCTGAGAAAGAAGCACATATCTGTGTAACATTAGTGTCCATGTTAATGTTTTCTGACTTCAGGTAAACGAATCTGAGTTTGTGAGTTTCACTCGCTCTGATGCTTAGTTAAACCTGCTAAGAAAAAAATACTGTATATAAACTTCCCTTGTAATGACTTTTCTAAACCTGTTGTCAACCAAACACACACGTTACAAACACACAACATCAGTGACTGCATCTGATGTGGCTTCTCATCACAGGATAACAAAAAATATTTCTGCTGTAAAAAGAAGTCGATCTAATATGTTAAAGAAGAATACAAAAACAATAAAACTAATACAAAAAGAACCACAAAAAACACTAAACATCACTTCTAATATGTTAAAGAAGAAGACACAGCCAAGACATCTAATAGAAAAAGGATTATATTATTCCTGACCGAGCCTCAAAGAAGACTCAACATTAATGTTTTGTTCAGGGAACAGTTTTGAGTTTCCAGTCCAGTTAAATAAGAAAAACTGTATAAAACAATAACAAAAACAAGGACAAACACCCAACTGACTGCAATGGGTTCAGGAAACAAAACAGCAAAAGAATAGAAAAAGAGAAGGGTTCTTCACAAAGTCAATCTCTAACACAACATTAAGAACAAGAAAAAATACACAATACACAAAAATATTTAACACATTTAAAACCTTTACAACATATATTAAATTGACTCACAAACATAACCACACCAACATAAAGAAACCATCACAAACTTGTAAGCAGCAAATTAAACCATTCACTCCATGCAGTCACACGATTATAATCACCGCAGATCTACGAATCCATTACAAAGTGGAATATTATCTTTTGTAACAGCTTTATCATTGATTTATTCACACATGTAACTCTCTTTCATCCGACGCACGCACAGCGCACACAACTTCATCAGAAAGCAAACTTAAGCGTCAATCAAATATCAGGCTTCTCCTGCCCTGTTTACATATACTTAAATTTACTTTAAAATATGTTGTTGTTGTTTTTCAGTGTAGATAGGATTAAAACTGTAAGTTTTGGTGTGTGTGTAAGTGCTGCTCTTAAAGATATGTACTGAAAATGAAAATTACAGACGCAAATCGATAAAGTGCACTGAAATAAACACTCTTACATGTGTATGATAGATGTTTAGTCTGAGAGAAAACATGTTATGGAAGCTAAACATCCCAAAATTGACCAGTGCATGCAAACACAGTGGTTTCATTATTAAATGCTGCAGACAGGCCTGATCTTTCTGCAGGGTGAGAGTGTTTGTGAGCGTCCTTCAGTGAAGGCGGCACCGAGCGTAAATCAGTGCGGCGGACAGCTCGTCCATTAGTGGCCACGGCTGTAGATCCTCATTTGTGTCTCCAGCTGCTTTCAGCCTCACGGTGACCTCACGCGGCGCTCAGAGGACGTGATGTTCGCAGGCTGACAGCAACATCTTTACCCACCTGAAGTCCTTCATGAGCTGAGCTGGCCGTTAAAACCTCCCTCAAACGAGTTTACTGAGCAGAAACGAGCAGTCTCAGAGCAGCTCCGATGAAATAAAACTGTAAGAAGTTGAGAATGTAGATGACTAAACCCTTCAGACGCCCTGCGATCACCGGAGGAGGATAGCGTCTCCGTCTGAATACCTGGATGTCATTACTGAAAATAAGCCGCATGAATCGTGAACGCCATATAGATGTGCGGTCCAAACTCAATCCGTTACCAGCGTCTCAGAGCTGGACATTAGCATAAAGTCTCTCTGTAAAATGAAATATGAACAGTTGCAACATAAATCCAGTAAATACAGTATGAACAGAGAGCGTCACACACAGCAGGGTTTGCCGCAATGATGCTTATGGCGTTTATACCGTCATAGTGTGTCATAATCTAAATCAGGTGATTTATTTATTGATATGAATCGTCTGGTTTGTGTCCATCAGGTAAATAATGCACCACTAGATGTGTGCAATATTTATCATTCACTACAATATAAAAATTTTAAATCAAAAAACATACCTTAACGAGTATATAATACTATATTTATACTATATATATTTATATAGTTAAGTAATATCACACAAGCAAGAGTGTGATTTTCTAAATATTAGCACATGAGCGATTCAACAATCGAGAAGTCAGTATTGAGTGAGTTCCATTATAGACTCAATAATGTTTTTTTTCTGTTTTGCTAATAAAAATAGTTCCAAACAAAGCCACTTCATTTCTAAATGAATCAGCTGTTTTGAACAAATCGATTGAATGAATGAATGATTCGATGAGCCACTCATTAAGACAGGGACTAGCCGTGTCATTATTTATCCACGACAGGCCTAAACTAGCTAAGGTACCAGCACAAAAACACACTCAGCAAAATATTGTTTAATTATTGCTGTCGAAAAAATCCCAATAAATTCTGAGGTTGTCAGTATCACACACCACTATGAAGCACCTGAGATTTGTGAAGGATGGACTCATTACAGCTGATTTAGTTTGAACAGTACTGTGACGTAAACACTGCTATCGTGTGTTTTGAACATGATTTGATCAGACGTGATTCATGATGTGTGTTGAGCAGGTCTTCTGCTCGGCCGCGGCCCTCCGGCTCTCTGATTCTCCGTGGGTTGGCTCCAGCTGTGCCGTGTTTACAGGGATCTTATCGAGGTCTGCTGAGGGTCTTGACAGCAGATTCGGCAGCCGTCAGTCTTCCACAGACAGAGACTAGTTAGTTTTGTCAGTTAAACCCACATCCTGACGGCGCGTGGTAGTGAAGCTGTGAGCATTAGAAAGGCTTCATGAGAATCCAGCATAAAAACAGTGAGTCATTGGTGCTTATGGTGTGAGGAAACGTGTTTTGGAGTAAAAACAGTGTTGTGTGTTTGCTGTTGGGCTCGTCCTTCAGTAACGCGGCCTCTAATGGCCATCATATGCTGACAACTCCTCCAGCACTGAAAGCAATAGCTAACCGTTCACTTACATAATCAGATGTGTTTCTGAATGGAGAGAGATAAATCAACAGCAGGACAGGAATAAACTCTTAAAAAAAATCAACACTGCTGTGATTGGATGTTTTCACCACTCCTTCAGAGAGTTTCCTCTGCTGTGATTGGATGTTTTCAGCAGTCCCTCGGGGCTTTAGTTCACATTCTAATCGGCTCGACTCGTTAACCAGGTGAATAATTGTGCCGTACATGGCCTTTAACCGGTCGATGTTTCACAGATGCTCACGGCTCTGTCGACTTCTTGCTTGCGCGTTATCTTCAGCTGGTTTTGCAGTCAGTCGTGTTTCAGCAGAAATGCTGATCCTCGTTATTCTAAATGACACAATAAAACAGAGCAGACCCTCCGTCATGGAGGAAAGGGTTAACAGCTCCACCACACCGTCTGTTACTATTACACAGCTCAGTGACACACACACACACACACACACACCTGTTTTTGAGCTGTGTGTGTTTCTAATAGGGTTCGGCATGTGCTGATGTTGGACTGAAGCCCAGGTGTGTGTCAGTGCAGGTGAAGCTGAGTGATTGTAATATTTATACGGATCAATAGTGTGTGAGAGAATGATTTTCAGATGAAAGGTGACTCTGGTGACTGTCTGACCTGCAGCAGATGAGTGAATGAAATCACACGATCATATCAGGTCGACTGTAACACCGTGAGACGTCAGGAAACCCCCACAGAATCTGACTTGGTTTGTTTGTGTGTTGCACTGATTCAGTGATCTGAAATATAAGAGCATCATCAGATCGGCATTATAATCAGCGGGTTTCTGAGCGTCTGATGGTGGTTATCATCATCTGTGATCATACATTTGAAAACCATCAGAACATCACAATACACAGTAGAACCCATGAAAACAAACAAAAGAGTTTATACAGTTTGAACCGAAAAACAAGATCAGTGCAGTGCTAATATTGACTGATACTGATATGAAAATCAATCACACACATTCCTAATATGTGTGTGTGTTTTACACAGTTTGAATGTTTGTCTCTGGTCACACAGATCAAACTGTAACCAGAACGACACCAGTGGCCATGTGGATACACTGGCTGGAAAAAACTCATTACCGCTGGCCTAGATACACACACACACACACACACACACACACACACGCGTGTAATCCGCAGCCTGCGGCAGCAGCAGCAGCTCAGAGGAGCCGAGCGTCAGATAAATGAGGAATAATGCGTCAGATCTGCAGCTCTTCAGAGCGATTGTGTCTCTGGATAAACGAGTGTGAACACAAACTCATTCTGATTCAGGGTTCAGCAGAATCATCGCTACGGTGACAGGCTCGGTTCCTCTCCTGTAGAATGACTGTTGTGTTCATTATCAATAGTAATCAATAATCAGGTCAGAGCAGTGTGAGCGTGCCCTCACTCTAGTTCTGTAATTTCTGCCGATGAGCTTCTTGTTATTTAAAGCTTTTTTTGGATTTGGAGAGAGAACCAGGGAATCATGGGACATCACTGTTAACTGACCTCAAACGGATGCTTGAACACAAAAGACATTCAGCGTGATACGAGTCACAGATTACAGCTCAGAGTCAAACACGTCTTCTGCTGCTTCACACTGGAGCTTGATACTGCTATTTTAGAAACATGTTATTTTTACATTTTTATTTAAAGCAGTTATTTTATATTTTACAGTTGTATTTAAAAATTTTGTAGTCGTACTTTGTAGTTTTAATTTCAGTTTATAATTGTATTATTATTATCTCTTATTTTACAGTAATTTTATCTTATAGCTGTATTTTTTAATTCTATTTTGTTTTATTATTGTATTTTAAATGATTTTATTTTATTGTTGTAGAGTTTTAAATAGCTTTCATTGTAATCTATGTTATATTTTATATTTATTTTTTAGTTATTTATTATAATTTTTGGTTTTTTAATTCTTAAGGTTTTTATTTTTTTATTTTAGAGTTATTTTGTAGCTTTACTTTTATAGTTGTTGTATATAAATGATATTAACCACAGACACTCAAGGCATGTATTCCCTTTATGTATGATACTTTTTTCAGTTGAGCACATCCCTGTCCGAAGGTTTTGTCAGATTAAACTCTCAGTGTCAGACTCTACAGTTAATACACACACACACACACACACACACAGGTCAAGGCTGTGGTGTGTCTGTGTCGTCTGAACATCTTGTATGGTTTCATTACAGTGGTCAGTGTCACGCTTGAGCCACTCCGTCTGTCCTGGAGGGTTTGACTCTTACCGATCGGTGTGAATGTGTGTGTGTGTGTGTGTGTGTGTGTGTGTGTGTGTGTGTGTACTGGAGGCATTAACAGCAAAAATGAGCAGCTTGTGCAGATTTCTTTATGAAACTACAGTAAGATGAAATGGCAGCAGATATTTATACACTCAGTGTTGTGATTGACAGCAGGGTGGAGCTTGAAGAAGTGTGACATGTAGACAGGCTTTAATCAGGGCATCTGAAGAGTCATTTCTCACAGAAAGCACATGAGAAGATGAGCTCAATGCTTCAGTGATTGGGATTATTGTGTGATTTCATGAAACCAGTCACCTCTGCTGATCTGAATGTTTGTTTCAGATACTACACAGCACTCACAATACCACACAACACAACACAACACTAAACAGAACACAAAACTACACAACACTACACAGCACTCACACTAGCATACTATACTACACAACGCTCATACACACACATCACAGCAATATAAACTAGCATTTTATACTGCACAACACTACACAGCACTCACACTAGCATACTATACTACACAAGTCAAGTCAAGTCACCTTTATTTATATAGCGCTTTAAACAAAAAAGATTGTGTCAAAGCAACTGAACAACATTAATTAGGAAAACATTGTGTCAATAATGCAAAATGACAGTTAAAGGCAGTTCATCATTGAATTCAGTGATGTCATCATGCAGCTCAGATCAGTTTAAATAGTATCTGTGCAATAATTTGCAGTCAAGTCAACGATATCACTGTAAATGAAGTGTCCCCAACTAAGCAAGCCAGAGGAACCAAAACTCCATTGGTGACCGAATGGAGAAAAAACCTTGGGAGAAACCAGGCTCAGTCGGGGGGGGGCAGTTCTCCTCTGACTCCTCTGACCACAACACTCATACTAGCATACCATACTACACTACAGATCTAATACTAACATACTATACTACACAACACTCACACTAGCATATTATACTACACAGCACATCTCATACTAGCATATTATATTACTACACAGCTTACATACTACAACTAGCATAGGCTTATTATATTACACAACACTCATACTAGCATACTACGCTACACAACACATCTCACACTAGCTTACTATACTACACAACACATCTCATACTAGCATACTATACTACACAACACTCATACTAGCATATTATACTACACAACACTCATACTAGCATATTATACTACACAGCACTCATACTAGCATACTATGCTACACAACACTACACAGATCTCACACAAGCATACTATACTACACAACACAACACATCTCGTACTACCATATTATACTACACAAGCACTACACAGCACAACACACTCGCTACTATTATACTACACAATGCTCATACCAGCATACCATAGCTACACTACAGATCTTCAAAATACAATACAACCATACTAGCATACTATACTACACAACACTCAAACTAGAATATAATGCTACATAATACTCACACTAGCATACTATACTACACAACACATCTCATACTAGCATACTACACAGAACTCAAACTAGAATACTATACTACACAACACTCACACTAGAATATTATACTACACAGCACATCTCATACTAGCAAACTATACTACACAACATTCATACTAGAGTACTATACTACACACCGCTCATACTAGCATACTATACTTCACAACACTCACATTAGCATATAATGCTACATAGCACTCACAGTAGCATACTTTACTACACAGCTAATCTCATACTAGCATACTATACTTCACAACACTCACATTAGCATACAATGCTACATAGCACTCACAGTAGCATACTTTACTACACACCACATCTCATACTAGCATACTATTCTGCACAATACTTATACTACACAGCTAATCTCATACTAGCATGCCATATTGCACTATAGATCTAATTCTAGCATACTATACTACAAGTCAAGTCACCTTTATTTGTATAGTGCTTTATACAATACAGAGAGTGTCAAACAGGAAAATAGATTGTCAATAATGCAAGAAGACAATAACAAAGAGTCATTTTTCCTGCTAAATAGTGTCTGTGCAATCAGTCAAGCACTAAACTAAAAACTAAACTAAAAAAATGCCAGTATGTTAATCTGAATTAAATGCCATGTGCTTGTTGACTTCACCTGCTCTCATCAGTGTGATAAATGAACTGGAAGTGATATCAGCCATGTTAGGGTTAGACATGTTTTCGATTTGATCAGATTGTAAGAAATTACAACATTATAAAAATGTAAATGAACTGTATTTTTGAATTGAGATGTTTGATGGCTGTTTTTGATTATTATCAGTCTTCATCATGATCATCTGTCTGAGAGCAGGTTTCCAGTAAACTCTCTCACTGAAGTGTTTGGATGTTCATCTGTGTGTGTTTTTAGCTCAGAAACACTGATGGTGTCTGCCGTGTCTTTTTCACCCATAGTTCCTCAGGGACAGAAAATGCTCCAAATATCAATACTGTTTATATGTCACATTTGGCTTCAGCTGGTTTCTCAGTGTGACACTGTTGCTTCTGCAGGTTCATTTGCTGGATTTGTGGATTTGAGAAATGAGATGAAATTAGAGTCTGTTTATTTTTCAGAGTGTGAGGATTCATAGCGTGTATCTTGAGGATGAAGGATGGAAATGTTCTTTGCCCCAGTGAATGCAAACACTTTGTAACTACACACACTTTGTTCACTCTTAACCATGTTACAAATTGTGTCGCAATGGCAGCAGGCATTAGGCTGTGTGTTTTTAGCCAGATGAAGTCACCAGGCGCTCTGTTGAAAACGCCCAGCTGTGAGCGCTTGAGAGCGTAGCTTTTTTTCAGTTGAGACTAATTGCATACTAATATACAAAAAAACCTCTCAACAAACATTACATACACATCGCGAATGAAATGTTTCTCCAAGCATTATTTTTCATAACAATAATATAGTAAGTCTGGCAATTCCATCTGGTAAAGACATAAATACTTGGAGACCAGCAATATTAACTTTTCCATTGTTGTTCAGTTTGGTCGTAGTACAAGCAGAGTGTGACGGTCGGTCGGTATTAGTCCCGCCCCTCCTCCACTGGATTGGGTAGCTGTCTAAAAAGTTAAAAAAGTGACGTGACATACAGCCAAGTACGGTGACCCATACTCAGAATTGGTGCTCTGCATTTAACCCATCCAAAGTACACACACACACACACACACACACCGAGAACACACACCCGGAGCAGTGGGTATCATTTATGCTGCGGCGCCCGGGGAGCAGTTGGGGGTTCAGTGCCCATGACTTACAATTGTAAAAAATATGCTAGCCTCGGAAAAAAATACTTTGGTGGACATGCACATGCAATTGAAAACAATTGTAAAAAATATGCTAGCCTCGGAAAAAAATACTTTGGTGGACATGCACATGCAGCCTTAGTGTACATTAGGGTAAATGTCTTCTGTGGTCAGTTTTCCCTTTCACATCAACTGCTGTCATGATGGAGCAAGAATCTGAGTAAATTAAACTGCTGACATGTTTATAGTTTGATATAGTTGAATAACAACACGACTGGTTTAATGGTGCAGTAACTCTATTACTCCCATATAAACATATAAAATTATTCATTCATCATTTACTCCTGTCATGTCATTCAAACCAAGAAAACATTTTTTTTTTAAACTTAATTTCTTCTGCAAAATACAAAAGAAAATGCTTATAAGAATGTTGGGAAACAAACAACATTGGAGCCCACTGACTTTGACTGCATGGACATTTCTCAAAATATCTTCTTTTATGTTCCACTGAAGAAAAAAGGAATATGGATGAAGGAATAAGAAGGAATAAGGATGCACTCACAGACCATCAGTGAAAAACACAGAGATGTAAATCACAGGAAAAGTCATTTCTATAAACCCTGTTAAAAACACAGTTCAAATACATTTGATTCTTCCTGTATGTAGACCAGAGTTATCAGTAATAATGCTGACGGTGTTATTTGAAAGTATGAATCAAGTCACGCATGAACACTAATGCACATGTCACCGACACCGGCCTCAGTGATCAAAAATGAAAGCAGCGCAGCTGTAATGAAATTCTGTCTGTTTGAGAAATTGTACCTTTGGTTTTTCAGGAAACACACTAAGAAGCATTGAATAAATGAATGAGAATAAAGGGTGTCTGATGCATGACAACATCATGACAGCATTACAGTGTGTGTGTGTGTGTGTGTGTGTGTGTTCACATGCGTTCTCCTCACAAACACACACACACAGTCCCTGTGCTGCAGTCAGGCTGAGCGTGTGCTAATCGATACAACCCTTCCTGTTTGATTAAACACGGTCAGAGAGTCGTCCTGCTCCACTGCTCCAGCCAATCACGCGCTGCACTGTGTCGGGTTATTATGCTGTTAACACACTCTTATTGGCCGAGGCCTCAGACCTCCGGCGACGTTTAATAAAGGCATGCAGCTGCGCCGCCGGACACCTTAACATTCGTGTGTATGTGAGCGGAAATTAATGAGTCCAATGATCAGACGTGAACACAAGCACAAACCTCAGGCAGGTGAGTGTGTGTGTGTGTGTGTGTATATCTCTAGTCAGTGAACAAATGCTAATGAAATTATGTAAAATCCACTGGGGAAATGTCTACTCCTGAATGACTCATGAAATTGACTTTCATAATTAAATAACACGTGACGAAATAATTACAAGCTGAAAATCACACGTGATGAAGTTATGAGAAGATCTTTGTGTTTGTTCAAAGCTGGTGGCTTTTTTCAGGTGTGAGCAGATTATTTGAGAGGTTGAGATCTCACACTCTCCTGGACCACAGTAATTCTCAGATCGGTTTGTGGTCGGGGTTGCGATATTCAGTGCAGAAGATTTGCTCGATTTGTGTGTAATTATGTTACACCTTGTCTACACCGGACGCGACAGCTAAAGTCTGTCTTCACCGGATGCTACAAAGCAACCGTTACAAATCATTTGAACTCTGTGTCCGTACATCGTAAACAGAACAAAGCAGCGGTTTACTGTCAGGGATTTGTCGTGTCACATCAGCATCACTGATTATAATGGGTTGTATATTATTTTGTCGTGTCGTTCTGCGCCGCTCGCGTCCAGTGTAACCACAGTGTTAGACGTGCTTCAGATACAAAAACACATAAGAGACGTGAAGAGTCAAATGTCATTCTGTACGCTGTTGATGAGTGATTAGATTGAGTTCGATGTCCATTAACGCTAGATCATCTTTATACAGACCTGAGGGACACCTGCATATTTGATGCATCATTATTTCTGCCTAGAGATTTACTCTAAAATAATTGACACTGATTTATGCATTAATCACCGTTTTTTTACATGTTCCAGCAGGTTTATCCTGTAGTGTTTCAGATCATGTCTTGTGTTGACCAGTGTCTCTCTGACCTGCTGTGTTTCCTCCAGCCGTTCGTCTTCAGCGCGTGAAACACCTCAGGAATGATTCTCCAGGTGTTTGTCTCCTTGAAGCCGAAGTGCTGAACCATCACTCACTTGCTCACTGGTTGACTGATTTATCTTAGAGTCAAAGACATTCCAAATGAAGATGTTTGAGTGAATCTGAAGAAAAGATCACACAGCCCGAGAGTCAGTGACAGCCACCCGCTGAGTGTGTGCTAGTTATTGAGTGTTATGGGTGTGTGTGTGTGTGTGTGTGTGTGTGTGTGTGTTAGTCGTTGGGTTTACAGGGGGTTAAATGCTGTTTTAAAGGTCAGAGATGATGCTGGGAAGGTCATTGGAATTCCACAGCTCATGATTCGTGTGAAGATTTTCCTGTTCTTCTCTCTGTGATCTTTATTAATCTCTCACACTTAAAGCAGCTGTATCTCAAACGCTTCTGCGATTATGAATCAGGAATCATGGGACTAAGTCAGTGGGAGTGAGCAATTGTGTCCGTTATCCGCCTTTTCCTTTGAAATGGAAAATGAACATCACTCTTTGACTGGATAATCCTCTTTCAATAAAACAGAGTCCATTTAGAAAGCTTTTAGCAAATCAGCCATCTATTCTCAAAGACTTCACAAGGACAAACCTAACAGCTGACCGCATGGAGACGGAGTTCAGCAGACATTATGAGCTTTACTGCGCAGCACCTGCTCACATTTACATAATGCGTGTAAACACACTGATGTCACGCTGATTGTGTTGTTTTAGCATGACGTCCAGGACAGTAATGATGGGGTCGGACCTGTGTGAGAGGCTCGGAGAACACGCACACGTGTGTGAGACAGCCGTGAGCGATGAGCCAGTGCCGCTCGTATGACAGGCCAAAGAAATGATGGCGTTTATGTCCATTTACAGCCGGAGCAAGTGGTGCCTCTGTGTCTGTCCCCCGGCCCGTGAACCGACTCATTAAACTCATGTCAGGACAATGAAACACAGCGTTTATTAATGAGGGGCTGTTCGGACGAAGAGAAGAGTTTTAGCTCCTTTTGTCTGGAGAACAGACTCTTATCATGTGATTTATGACCACCGAGAGATTCCCAAAGTGCTGATTCCCCTTTAGATGAATCCATCCTGATAAATCTTTATTCATTTTTCACCAGACCGCAGCCGCGACAATAAGGAAAGAAACAGATCAGTAATGCGGCGCATCTGTGGTTTGTACTGCGGATAATGAAAAATGAATTGATGTTCTACATGTAAGTCTGTTCTATCTATTAAAAAAGAACCCTGAACCTTCTGCTCTCCTTCCTGAGGTCTAACCGCTGCGAATGTGAACCAGCAGGCTGTGCTTGAGTGTGGGCTCTCAGGGACCCAGCGGAGAGCCGGGTTTTAGAGGTTAAAGGTCATTCATGTAACCGTCTCCAGCAAACTCTTTCCATTTCTTTGTTGCTTGACGCATTTCTAGTGACATATCGTGAACTGTGTGGTACATCAGAATTGCTACAATCAAACACAAGATGCTTTTTGTTCAGACGCCGGCTGTGACTCAGAAATTGGATGGTTGTTTTTGTCACACACTTTCAAATTGGCCAGTTTCTCAGGAACTCAGAAAAGCAGGAATCCAGAGACCCGAGCAAAATCAATACGTGAATGGGCCGGCGAGACGTGAGGACTGAAGAACCATGCTCACAATAGATGCACTCATTTCCTCCAGCTCAGGTGTGTGTGACTCGTTCGGATGATGAGGATTCTCTTCTGTGGAAGCACGATGGTTTAGAAACAGCATGTTTGATTGTGTTTGTGTTTCAAATGTTGTTTAGTGTGTGTGTGTGTGTGTGTGTGTGTGTGTGTGTGTGTGTGTGTGTGTGTGTGTGTGTGTGTGTGTGTGTGTGTGTGTGTGTGTGTGTGATCGGGTGTGTGTGTGTATGTGTGTGTGTGGGGTGTGTGAGTGTGTGTGTGTGTGTGTGTGTGTGTGTGTGTGTGTGTGTGTGTGTGTGTGTGTGATCGGGTGTGTGTGTGTAAATGTGTGTGTTCAAATCATAATGCAGAGAGAACAATAGGTGGACAGACAGATGAGTCCAGCTCTAAATATTGAAGAGCTTCTTCTAGTTTGCTGCTGCTTCTGATTCTCACTGGGTTCTTCTAAATGCAGCTTTCATGTGTTTGTGGACGTAATGAATAATTTGTGCTAGAATAGATTTCTAAAGTAACTCGTCTTTGAAAATAATGTCCGTGTGCTCAGTTCTGATCACATGAGAGTTATTCATCAGCTTTGATTTGATCTGATTTTGCACAGTTCTCCGGTTCCTCGGGCTCCTGCTTCACACCCACCTGCTCTCTGGAGTTCAGATGCTGAATCTAATTACAAAACCAGAAGACAAGATTCAGTTCCTGCAGCATGAGAGATGAGAGCCGCTCCACATTATCTGTTCAATGTGAGAAATGAACAACAGATCCAGTGTCTTTGTTCATCCTGTATGCAGAAAAGGCCCTTGAGGGAATCTCAGAAGTCCTGTCAAAGCTTCATGAATCCCAGACGTCTGAATTCAGCAGTAAAAAACTGTCAGCTGCATCTCTGAATCATCAGCGGTGAACGTGAGCGAGTCTGAGAGAAGAGTGTGTTTACGTCACACCAGAGCATCTCCTTTGATCATGAGCTTCATAAACCTAACCACACAGATGAAATGAACTATCTATCTATCTATCTATCTATCTATCTATATCATTCTGTAGATGTTCTTGCTGTTGTTCTGTCTATTGCTTTATCTGTGGCGTATCCACAAGGGTGGCACGGGGGGTAACTGCCACCCTAAAAATGAGCTTTGCCATCCCAGTTGCCACGCCAAAGCAGCGTATGGGATCAAAGTGCATTGAGAGCGGAACAGCGTGATCTTGACTGAAGCGGGGATTTTTTGGAAGTCGGAGAATTCTGAGTGCTCCATTAGCGCTCAATCACTAGCACGATTAAAGCCGTAACTATAGCCGTTCTTAACTAGTTCTGCCTACAAGGATTGTACTGCACACACACACACACACACACACACACACACACAGACACATAACGGATCACTCACACACAGAAACAAACAATATTGTCAATGCTGCCCTGGGATTTGTCAATAAAAATGCCTACAAACAGAAAAGTTATAGAGAAAATTTATTTGTGTTTTGAAGTAATCAAAATCCACAGCTACACTATTAGTAGAGAGACGTTGCACAGACAGGGATGACTATATTTACTCGTAATCGCGCTCTCACAAATGCATTTTACTGTGCTTCTCTGTATCTTCATGAAGCTGCAACGATAGATTTAACTTTTAATTCTGATAACCATTGAATCGTTTAATGCACACTAAGCCTACTTAAAGAAAAGAAAATAACACAGTCATTTTTATTTTTGTCATTATCATCATCATTATTATTACTATTCATTCCTTCATTAATTAATTTGGTCTTATCAGATCTGCTCAAGGGCTCTTAAGTTTAGGCTACTTTTATCCAGAGAAAACTGCACTGCGTTTAACATACAGGCCTACATTTCTCGATCGAACCCATGATTCTGACATTTTACATATTTCTTTAATAAAAGTTTATAAATAATCAAAAGATAAACAAAGAAGTTTTTTGTTGTTGTTGTTGTTTAGAATTTTAAATGAGCTCAAAATATTATTAAGTAGCTCCATAAATCACTCACTCTTAGACATTACTGTTATAGACAGTTAATGCATTAAAATGAGGACAGCTCAACTCACATTGTGCAGAAAATTAAACTCTTCATACTCTTCATACTTCAGTACAAAACACTGCTGAACTTTGACAAAAAGGTTTTTTTTTTAAATGTCATAATAGTGATTTTCTAATGTCTAATTATAAATCCAACAGCATAAGGTGAAAATAACTGTATACATAAGGGAGTGAAAACGGCAAGTGAATACATGAATCTTTGACATTTTTTCACCATTGATTTGCAGAAGATTTTCTGTGCCACCACAAAATCAGACTTTAGCACCTTTTTTTACTTTGAGATCAATCTGATTCTGATTAAATTCTGATCATTCTAGTTAAATACAGGTTTAAAATCATAACAAGAAATAGTTTGATAGCTATGATACTGTTTTTAATATCAAATGTTTTCACAGCTACGACAGGAAACACTGGCATCTAACAATGCCTTGGGGAGGAAAAAACAGTTCATCTTAAAGCATATGCATAAACCCAAATAGGAAATAAAACAGTTGAATATTGAATAAGCATGCATCTTATTCTGTGTACTAAACTCCTGAAACATTGGTTCCTCGTATTTTAGAGCCGTCAATGTAATTAAGAAATAAATCAATCAAATCTTTTATCAAATCATTAACATTTTCACAAGTAACTCTAATTTATTTATACTTTTTTTCTCAGTAACTAACAGATTGCACTTACATTTATTTTGTAATTAATTTATGTAATTCCGTCACATGTAACTAGTTCCTCCTCAACACTGGTGTTAGGGAATAGAATATATGGGGAGGACAAACACTGATCTATATTTGCCGCCCCAAGTATTAAACCCTGGACACGCCCCTGTGCTTTATCTGTTGTTTTTTCTATCTTACTGCCAATTATTCCACGAGTGTTGATTATCAGGATGTCAGTTTTCTGTATTTCTCACAGTGATGTTTGACTGTGACTGATGCCACGATAAACACATACAGGACGCCTGTTCAGCTTTAATCACAGCACAAACACTGTCAGCTGAGTGTGTGTGTGTGTGTGTGTGTGTGTGTCTCCATCCTCTGCTGTGATTGATGTGCTTATAACCGTATTTTAACTCCGTCAGGATTGTTCAAGCAGTTGTGGGAATACGCAGCAGTAATAAATTCATCATGACTCCACAATCTGTCAGGCCACGTTTAATTAAGGCTGTTTTAAGGATTCAAAGCCACACGACACATGAGAAACTGCAGCATCTGCATTATAATCACAAGCTTCTCTTCTGTTGAAGCAGCTCGAGTGTGAAGATGATGCTAAGAAGATCCTGAATAGAAAGACAGGCGAGAGTTTGAATGTGATCTGATGCTGCAGTGAAACCGACCTGAAGGTGTTTTTCTGTCAGATGACCGTCACACAGCCAGGCTTTCAGTTCCTCTCAGATGAAGCTGTGAGCGTCGTCAGGCGTGTCACTTCATTACAGTTCATGCTATTTCAGCACTTTTCTCTAAACCAGCGATGGACCAGTGACAGACAGGTCTGGAATTAGTTATTATTTTTGTGTTTCTGTTTGCTGCTGCTGGTAACTTTCATGACACACTCCATCTTTAAATGGATTCAGATGATGTCACACATCCATGGATTGTCCTTTGACCCGTGAGGTGAAGATACAGTGATGCTCGCTGAGACACTGTCCTCTGCGCTGACTTACAAACATGTTTCATTATACAGCAGATCCGGTGTTTGAGCTTTAAATGCTCGAGCTCTATCGTTCATCAGCTGATAATAATCTCTATGAAAGTGATTCCAGCGATATCGTTCTTGGTGTCATTATGTTTATAGTTGATCATCCGTGGTGTGAAAGGCGTTTAAATCAGCGGTAAACAGAGCCTCGTTAGTGGAGTTCGGTGTTTGTATGTAAAGCAGCTCTGAGTAAATCTGTTTTATTCTCAGCGGCTCAAGCTCAGCAGGATCGATCGCTCTGTATTGATCCACGGTGTCCAAAGAGTCTCAAGGAAATGACCTGTAATGAAACCAGCTGACCTCTGACCCAAGATCCCTCGTGTTGTTTTGAGGAGGACGGTGGCGTCTGTCGGAGCATCTTCACTCTTCTGTGTTCACGTGTTGTTGGAGTATCTTTGGCTAGTTAATGAGGAGTCGTGAGCGTTTCTGGGTGTTTTTGGTTTGATGTGTGCAGGAGCGTTGAGTGTGTGTCTGGACTCGCTAATGACCGATCACTGCAGGACTGAAGAGTTTAGCCCGGTCAGTGCTGCCAGACGTGCTCAGTATGCACAGGACGACGCAGACACAGAGACATGTTTGTGCATCTGGTGTGATGCGACTCCAGCCATCGATCAGGATCTCCTCGTGTGTGTGTGTGTGTGTGTGTATGTGAAGGAGCCCGCGGGGAGTGTCGTGTTCCTCTGTGAAATTTCAATTAGAAATAACTTTATTGCTTATTGCTCCCTAGAGACAATGATCTTATCTGTGCCATCAATAACAGCAGGTCTGTCTGTCAAACCGCCGAGAGCTGCGCTGCACCACAACACACACACAACAAACACACACACACACACACACACAACTATACACACTCTCTCTCCCACACACACACGCTTCACTCATGCTCCTCGTCTCTGTGTGTGTCAGTGATTCGTGTTCATTTCCTCTCGGCTGACAGCTGACTCTCTACACGTGTTTGAATCTCATCACATCATGAACCTTTTAATACTACTTCACCAATTATTTATTATCACAGCTGCTCAGTGTTTGTTTGAGTCTGTAAATGTATTTGTCAGAATCAGACTGAGCTTTTATTGCCAAGTGTGTTCACTGACACGAGGGATTCATCTTGGTGACAGAAGCTTCCAGTGCACAGGAATATAAGAAAAAAAATATGCCTAAAAATATTTCTAAAATATATAGAATACATATAGAAATGCCCAAGGCACAGACAAAAATAGCTATAAGCTGTATAGAGAAAATATGTACACATATGTGCAGGGAAATGTAGTGCACAGTTTGTACATGAAATCCAGAAAAACAGTGATTATATACTACAGTTCAAACAATTAGAGACGATTTTTTCAAGTTTTTAAAAAAGAAGTCTGAATTTATTTGATCAAAAATACAGTAAAACAGTGAAATATTATTATAATATAAAACAGCTGTTTTCTGTGTGAATCTCTGTTAAACTGTAATTTATTTCTGTGATGTGCAGCTGTATTTTCAGCATCATTACTCCAGTCTTCAGTGTCACATGATCTTCAGAAATCATTCTAATATGATGATTTGCTGCTCAAGAAACATTTCTGATTATTATCAATGTTGAACACAGTTGTGCTGCACAATATTTCTGTGGAAACTGTGATAAATTTTATTTTTTAGGATTCACAGATGAACAGAAAGTTCAGAAGAACAGCATTTATTTGAAATAGTGTGTGAGTGTGTGTTGGTCAGTGTTGTCTATATGTGCTCTTCACAGTGGGCTTGATTTCAGTGCAGTTTTACAGATAAATACTGTGGTGCTAATGACTCCAGCTCATCACTGAACACATTGAGCAGATTCTCTGTTAATGATCTGTTCACGCTGACGGATCGTTAGCTTTAGGATCACACATTAGGATCACAGACATCACTGTGTCTGGTTTGTGTGGAAGTTGTTGTACTTTAGTGTTTTTTGCTGTTTTATTTAAAGGGTCAAGCATGCTGATAGAAGCCACGTGTGAGATAAGTGTCAGAATAATAAAACTCTTTCAACTCATGGTTTGTCCTTGAATAGATCCGCTGTAGAGCATCACAACTATTGATTGATGGGACTGTGTGTGTGTGTGTGTGTTTCTACTTTTAACCAGAGAAATTTGTACCCAGCAATGAGCTAAACCTGACATAATTTACCGAAACCTCCATTTGAGGACATCCTCATTTGTAAAAACAGTATAAAAATAAAGTAAATAAAGTGTAAAATAAATGTTTCTGTTAGAGTTAGTGTGTGGGTTAGAGTTAGGTTACAGTATTTACTGTACAACTAGCTGTTTGAAAAAAAAAAGAAATTATGCAATGTCCCCATTTAGATGTGAGTATGATTGTGTGTGTGTGTGTGTGTGTGTGTGTGTGTGTGTGTGTGTGTGTGTGTGTGTGTGTGTGTGTGTGTGTGTGTGTGTGTGCATTTGAGGTTTTACCCTCGTTGTGTAACTAAATGTCCTCATCATGACATAAAAGCTGAATTCTACATCAGCAGACCGTCTCAACAAGGAAACAGATTTATGAACAATAAATAATGAAAATGTACAAATGCTAAAAGGTTTGTGTGGGTTTATAGGAAACATCATCAGCTCAAACAAATTAGTTATTAGTATATAATAATAAGCTGTAGTATAATGTCATACATGCAGTGTAGAAATGCTGAAAGGACATTCTCTGAGTAGAGAATAAAAAAAAATATTAGTTCAGCTGTAAAGCAATAGAGGTCTATGATAATCTCTATAATAGATAAATATGTGTGCTGATACCAAAAAAAAAACATTCTTAATGAAAATCTTCCAGTAAAACATGTTTACATCAGATTCATCTGCTGACTGTTTCTGCTCAAGAGACGTGGCAGAATCTGCCTGAAGACAAAATATGACCAATATATGATCCATATGGAATATATTCACATCCATGAGCTCAATATGAACATCAGTGTTTGTTGTCAGGTGAATTTAAGGATGCTTAGATGTTTCTGCAGCAGCAGTGAGACAGACAGCAAGTTGAGCGTGCAGTGAGACGGACAGCAGATTGAGCGTGGAGTGAGACGGACAGCAGATTGAGCGTGGAGTGAGACGGACAGCAGATTGAGCGTGGAGTGATACAGACAGCAGATTGAGCGTGGAGTGATACGGACAGCAGATTGAGCATGGAGTGAGACGGACAGCAGATTGAGCTTGCAGTGAGACGGACAGCAGATTGAGCGTGGAGTGAGACGGACAGCAGATTGAGCGTGGAGTGAGACGGACAGCAGATTGAGCGTGGAGTGAGACGGACAGCAGATTGAGCTTGCAGTGAGACGGACAGCAGGTTGAGCGTGGAGTGAGACGGACAGCAGATTGAGCTTGCAGTGAGACGGACAGCAGATTGAGCGTGGAGTGAGACGGACAGCAGATTGAGCGTGGGAGTGAGACGGACAGCAGGTTGAGCGTGGAGTGAGACGGACAGCAGATTGAGCTTGCAGTGAGACGGACAGCAGATTGAGCGTGGAGTGAGACAGACAGCAGATTGAGCGTGGAGTGAGACAGACAGCAGATTGAGCGTGGAGTGAGACGGACAGCAGATTGAGCGTGGAGTGAGACAGACAGCAGATTGAGCGTGGAGTGAGACAGCACAGCAGATTGAGCTTGCAGTGAGACGGACAGCAGGTTGAGCTTGGAGTGATACGGACAGCAGATTGAGCGTGGAGTGATACGGACAGCAGATTGAGCTTGGAGTGAGACGGACAGCAGATTGAGCGTGGAGTGATACGGACAGCAGATTGAGCGTGGAGTGATACAGACAGCAGATTGAGCGTGGAGTGATACAGACAGCAGATTGAGCGTGCAGTGAGACGGACAGCAGGTTGAGCGTGGAGTGAGACGGACAGCAGATTGAGCTTGCAGTGAGACGGACAGCAGGTTGAGCGTGGAGTGATACAGACAGCAGATTGAGCGTGGAGTGAGACAGACAGCAGATTGAGCTTGCAGTGAGACGGACAGCAGGTTGAGCGTGGAGTGAGACGGACAGCAGATTGAGCGTGGAGTGAGACGGACAGCAGATTGAGCGTGAAGTGAGACGGACAGCAGATTGAGCGTGGAGTGATACGGACAGCAGATTGAGCGTGGAGTGAGACAGACAGCAGATTGAGCGTGGAGTGAGACAGACAGCAGATTGAGCGTGGAGTGATACAGACAGCAGATTGAGCGTGGAGTGAGACGGACAGCAGATTGAGCGTGAAGTGAGACGGACAGCAGATTGAGCGTGAAGTGATACAGACAGCAGATTGAGCTTGCAGTGATACAGACAGCAGATTGAGCGTGGAGTGATACAGACAGCAGATTGAGCGTGAAGTGAGACGGACAGCAGATTGAGCTTGCAGTGATACAGACAGCAGATTGAGCGTGGATTTAGTGAGACAGACAGCAGATTGAGCTTGCAGTGATACAGACAGCAGATTGACCGTGGAGTGAGACAGGACAGCAGAGCGTTGAGCTTGCAGTGATACAGACAGCAGATTGAGCGTGGAGTGAGACAGACAGCAGATTGAGCTTGCAGTGAGACGGACAGCAGATTGAGCGTTGAGCGTGGAGTGAGACAGAAAGCAGATTGAGCTTGCAGTGATACAGACAGCAGATTGAGCGTGGAGTGATACGGACAGCAGATTGAGCGTGGAGTGATACAGACAGCAGATTGAGCGTGGAGTGAGACAGACAGCAGATTGAGCTTGCAGTGATACAGACAGCAGATTGAGCGTGAAGTGAGACGGACAGCAGATTGAGCGTGGAGTGAGACGGACAGCAGATTGAGCGTGCAGTGAGACAGACAGCAGATTGAGCGTGCAGTGAGACAGACAGCAGATTGAGCGTGGAGTGAGTGAGACAGACAGCAGATTGAGCTTGCAGTGATACAGACAGCAGATTGAGCGTGGAGTGAGACAGACAGCAGATTGAGCGTGGAGTGAGACGGACAGCAGATTGAGCATACAGACAGACGGACAGCAGGTTGAGCGTGGAGTGAGACGGACAGCAGATTGAGCGTGCAGTGAGACAGACAGCAGATTGAGCGGTGGAGTGAGACGGACAGCAGATTGAGCGTGGAGTGAGACGGACAGCAGATTGAGCGTGGAGTGAGACGGACAGCAGGTTGAGCGTGGAGTGAGACGGACAGCAGATTGAGCTTGCAGTGAGACGGACAGCAGATTGAGCGTGGAGTGATACAGACAGCAGATTGAGCATGGAGTGAGACGGACAGCAGATTGAGCTTGCAGTGAGACGGACAGCAGGTTGAGCGTGGAGTGAGACGGACAGCAGATTGAGCTTGGAGTGAGACGGACAGCAGATTGAGCGTGAAGTGAGACGGACAGCAGATTGAGCGTGAAGTGATACAGACAGCAGATTGAGCGTGGAGTGAGACAGACAGCAGATTGAGCTTGCAGTGATACAGACAGCAGATTGAGCGTGTGAGTGAGACGGACACCAGATTGAGCGTGGAGTGAGACGGACAACAGATTGAGCGTGGAGTGATACAGACAGCAGATTGAGCTTGCAGTGATACAGACAGCAGATTGAGCGTGGAGTGAGACAGGACAGCAGATTGAGCGTGAAGTGAGACGGACAGCAGATTGAGCGTGAAGTGATACAGACAGCAGATTGAGCTTGCAGTGATACAGACAGCAGATTGAGCGTGGAGTGATACAGACAGCAGATTGAGCGTGAAGTGAGACGGACAGCAGATTGAGCTTGCAGTGATACAGACAGCAGATTGAGCGTGGAGTGAGACAGACAGCAGATTGAGCTTGCAGTGATACAGACAGCAGATTGAGCGTGGAGTGAGACAGACAGCAGATTGAGCGTGGAGTGATACAGACAGCAGATTGAGCGTGAAGTGAGACAGACAGCAGATTGAGCTTGCAGTGATACAGACAGCAGATTGAGCGTGGAGTGATACGGACAGCAGATTGAGCGTGAAGTGATACAGACAGCAGATTGAGCTTGGAGTGAGACAGACAGCAGATTGAGCTTGCAGTGATACAGACA
>NC_056586.1:28825660-28835660 GCF_018340385.1 Cyprinus carpio | reverse complement strand
TCAAACACACACACACACACACACACAGTCTGATGGTGTTTTTTCCATCTTCTCCTCTCGTGGCCAGCAGACGTGTGCTCATGCTAATTCCAGCGGTGTGTGCGTCAGATCTCCAGGGCGTCTGTCATTCATTCGGAGCGATAACACCTTCACTATAGCAGCCGCTCCCACACGCATCTGAGCCACACATTAAGTCATTTCACCTGCGGCGCAGACAAAAGTGATGTGCAGAGACCTCGGACGAAATGAAGGCATCCCTCACTGCAGCTGACAGCGGCACAAACACACACTCCGACACCACAAACACACACTCCAACACGGACAAACACACACTCCGACACGGACAAACACACACTCCGACACCACAAACACACACTCCGATACGGACAAACACACACTCCGACACCACAAACACACACTCCGACACCACAAACACACAACCACATACGGACAAACACACCACTCTGACACCAGAAACACACACTCCGACACGGACAAACACACACACTCCCGACACCAGAAAACACAACACTCCGACACCACAAACACACACTCCGACACAACCCAAACACACACTCAGACACGGACAAACACACACTCCGACACAGACAAACACACACTCCGACACGGACACACACACACTCCGACACGGACAAACACACACTCCGACACGGACAAACACACACTCCGACACCACAAACACACACTCCGACACGGACAAACACACACTCCGACACGGACAAACACACACTCCGACACGGACAAACACACACTCCGACACCACAAACACACACTCAGACACGGACAAACACACACTCCAATACGGACAAACACACACTCCGACACGCACAAACACACACTCCGACACGGACAAACACACACTCCGACACGGACAAACACACACTCTGACACCAGAAACACACACTCCGACACCACAAACACACACTCCGACACGGACAAACACACACTCTGACACCACAAACACACACTCCGACACCACAAACACACACTCCGACACCACAAACACACACTCCGACACCACAAACACACACTCTGACACCACAAACACACACTCCGACACCACAAACACACACTCCGACACGGACAAACACACACTCCGACACGGACAAACACACACTCCGACACGGACAAACACACACTCCGACACGGACAAACACACACTCTCGACACCGAAACACACACACTCCGACCACGGACAAACACACACTCCGACACGGACAAACACACACTCTGACACCACAAACACACACTCCGACACGGACAAACACACACTCTGACACCAGAAACACACACTCCGACACGGACAAACACACACTCTCTGACACCAGAAAACACACACTCCGACACGGACAAACACACACTCCGACACCACAAACACACACTCCGACACCACAAACACACACTCCGAACCACAAACACACACTCCGACACCACAAACACACACTCCGACACGGACAAACACACACTCTGACACCAGAAACACACACTCCGACACGGACAAACACACACTCCGACACGGACAAACACACACTCCGACACGGACAAACACACACACTCCGCCACGGACAAACACACCCTCCGACACGGACAAACACACACTCCGACACTCAGACGCTCGTCCACCAGTCGAACCGTAATCACTGTGAACCGCAGAAATGCCTGATGGGTGTCCAGTTCCTCAAGAGCGCTGGACGAACCGCAGAAATGCCTGATGGGTAATCGATATCTTCGACCTTCTCTCTGTGTCTGTAGGGTGTTTGAGTCGAAGGAGTTCACCTCAGCGGAAACAGAAGAGGAGGTTCATGTTTGACCGGTCCGAGTTAATGATGTAAACTGAACAAGTTAAAACATGGGTTCACCTTTGACTAGATAAACCAGTGGTGTTTATCTGTGAGACTCACTGTGTGTTGGAGGTGTTTTTTCCTGAGATCCCAAAACAACCTTTTGTACAATGGAAAGATAAATAACCTTTATTAGAAGGCAACGATTTTCATTTTTGCTTCATTTTATATTTATACAGTATTTTATTTAAATGACCAAATATAGAATTTGTAATAGTTTATGTGTTTTTGTTTATGTTTGTGCAGCAGGTTCTGGATCAGGCCTGTCATGTCATCCCTCCGTCCGTCTATATGTGTTAATAATTGAGTGTCTGCTGGGCAGAAAGTGCTCAAACAGAGAAACTCTGTGACATCAGCGTCAGCACATGCTTCAGACGTGCTTCAGCTTCAGGGTTATTGATGAAATCCTGCAGGATATTCAGTGAAGGATCATCAGAGAAACAGAGACGCAGTTGGGCAGATTGTGTTGATTGGTTTGAGATGGTGAACACAAACACACTCATCTGTTCTTCAGGACACTGAGCTGTGAATTCAGCTGGTGATGGAGGGGTTTGTGTAGTGTAACACACATGCAGTCAGTGTTTTTACTCATCAACATCCTTCATATGTGGCACCTTTAACACTCATCATAATCCAACCTTCATCGTCCTTCATCTTCACAAAACTGCTGATGTTATTGTCAGCTGAGAATTGGTCACTGCTGAACTCTCAGGGCCAGTGCTCAACAAATACAGATTCATCATCTTATGATGGTCAAATAATCCAAAAACAATTATTTTATTGTTGCTAAAGTACTGCAGTATTACCAGTTCGAGCTGAATTAATTCTATTAATAACTTGACATTTCTTTCTCAAATCATATTTTGTCGACTCTTATTGAACTGTGAAGCGTGTGATCAAACTCTAACGATGTATGATGTCAAGCCTCACACTGAACGAGCTGTAGACCCTCCGTTTCCTCATATGATTCATACATCATAAGAGAGTTTAAAAACATTTTTATAAAGGATATTTGGATAATTATTATGCATTACACTGTGGATGATAATGGAACTCCATTATGGATTAGTCGTGTCTGTGATGCTGCTGCGGTGAAACACAAACTTATGTGAAGATCTGCGGGTCACAGAGCATCCGATTCATTATGAAAACTTTAGGAAGCGTTTCAGAGTCATACAGCGTTTTAACGTCATCATGTCAGCCCCAAACAAAACATTATTATTACACGGCTCTGTGGAATACTTGATTCTGATTTTTATTGTGTGATGACATATAGATGGCGGTTGAATCAGGCATATACCTGTAAAACATTCTGAGAACAGATAGTTGTTAGCTGTGGATTTTTAAACACATTTTACCTGTTTCAAGATCAAGTAACTGCTGTCTATATGTCTTCATGAAGGTTTTGTTCGTCAGTAGATCAGCAGGAATCTCAGCCGTCTCTGCTGGTCTCTTGAGCAGCTGTTCTGGTCTCACGCGAGTCTCCTTTAAAAGAGAAACAGCTTCATCTGTGAGTCTGAGTCTGCTGAGACACACGAGACCTGAGAGAGCAGCAGAACAATCCTGAACGACACATGCCTGTGTGGTGTGTGTGTGTGTGTGTGTGTGTGTGTGTGTGTGTGTGTGTGAGAAACGGAGCCTGAGCTGATTAAACTCATACTGCAGCTCTGTCTGTCTGTCACTCTCACTGCCTCAGCAAAATCTCTGTCTGTCTCATTAGTGTCTGACACACTGGCTCCTCAGGCGAGCCCACAGCGAGTGTCCAGCACACACACACACACCACACACACACACACGCTGAGCTGCCCATCAGAGAGACAGAGGGGTGGACAGACAGACAGACAGTCCCTGCTGAAGAGAGAGAGACAGGTGCAGTGGTTAACAGAGTCTCTCAGCGGTTTAATTGGAGGAAACTCAGTGTGATGAGTGGAGATCAGCCAGAAACAGCCAGACCATCATGGACAGGAAGTCCTCACACACTGCCAGCCTGTCACACACTCTCTCTCTCTCTCTCTCTCTCTCTCTCTCTGTCTCTCTCTCACGCCGGCTTTGATTATGTGCTCGTGAACGTGAATGAACGCTTCATCCGTAGAGCTTCATGTCCACAATCAATGGACAAACTACGATCCACACTGAAACACTGATGCGAGACTCATCATTAAACTCATTCTCATCCATTTCTGAAGATTTCAGTGAATACACATTAAAAAAAATTAAAATTGTTTAAGTTTGTTTTACAAGAAAATACTATTTAAATTTTTTTTCTCTCTCATTTACAGGAACAGTTGAGCCAACAATGTAATTTTGATGAAGATTAGGGTTAGGGTTAGGGTTAGGATCATCTGAGATCAGGATGAGTGTGTGTCTTCATCAGGTTTGTAGAAATGTAGCACTGCATCAGTGTCTCAGCAATGGATGCTCTGCAGTGAATGGGTGCCGTCAGAATGAGAGTCCAAACAGCTGAAAAAAAAAAACATCACAATAATCCACAAGTAATCCACAGCACTCCAGTCCATCAGTGAACATCTGGAGAAGACAAAAACATGAAACCATCCAGCATTAAGATGTTTTTAACTCAAACTAAGAATAATCCATAATAACACTTCCTCCAGTGAAAAAGTGTTCTGTTCTGAATCAGGAGAGAATTTTCAGCACGTTTCCATTTTTGGCTGAACCATTCCTTTAACTCAGTTTGTTACTTGACATTTATTTGTGAATTTACTAGCAATTTCTGAGTGAAAATTGCTTCTTCTTTTTTTGTTCATCGCAGTGACGTCTGAAGGTTGTTTGTCACTCACTTATGACGGGCTCAGATCTGGTTAAAGGATGGCATGAGTGTATCTGGACCTGTCTGTCATATGTGTGATAATAACCCCAAGCTGTCTGTCTCTCTGTCAGGTGTTATGTGGATGATAAGGTGTCGAAGGTGGCCTGGTTGAACCGCTCGAACATCATCTTCGCGGGTGAGGATAAGTGGTCTCTGGACCGGGTGGAGCTGGTGACTCAGGGTCAGCTGGAGTAGTACAGTCTGCGGATACAGAAGTTGGATGTGTTCGACGAGGGGCCGTATACCTGCTCCATCCAGACCAAACAGCAGCCCAAGACGTCACAGGTCTATCTCATCGTTCAAGGTGAGCTGTGTGATTGACAGGCCGTCAGACCAATGACAGCTCATCATCTCTTCAACCTCCCACTCACTCCATCAGCGAGAGGACGCTCTTCTCTAGCCGCTCGCGCTCAGATCAGACATCTGATGATTAGCTGGATGCACGGGTGGGCGATTTGGCAAAAACATATCACGATTTTTTTCAGGCAGAATCACGATTCTTTTTCACTTTGGTTTTTAAGACTCCTTTGAGAGTGACACAATACAAACATAAAAATGAATGACAGACCATTCAGGTCAAAGCAACGGGGGGTCATATCACCAAAATATTATTTCACTATTTTATCTTAGTTATTTAAATAAGTAGAAAAAGATGCAAACAATAGGACAAATGCAATATAAGAGCGGATGAATATGGATGAAATAACCGGCTTTCATTTTTCAGCTACAGCAGGTTTATTTAACAGCAGCATTCAAGAAATACAGTAGAATGACACACATCTCATATTCTCGCAACGGTTTAAATTTTTGACATTTCATCAGCATTATTGCACTCTGCCATAAGCACAAATCAAGAGAAATCGACTCATCTATGGTTTGCTCACTGGTTTATCTCGAACAACCACATGAAAGAGAACAGACTGGTTGATTTAGCAGAATATCTCAATAGAGATCACTAAACTTACATGTTTGCTGCTATTTTCAGCTCATCAGCGTGTTTTAAGTAATGTAGAGAGATCATGTGCAAATGGTTGGCAGGTTGAGATTGTTAAGAAAAAACTGGGGAGAAAATGTTTTGATTTAAAAGAAATCAATCCCCCCCGATTGGGGGATTTAAACTCGTAACATTTGGCAACCGCAACCATGTAAGCTTGTGGAGGCTCATTACCAATGTGAGATAATGCAAATGCGAAAATTAAAATGAAAGATATTTAGGATTGATGACCAGTGGGCGAATATCACAGGTGATTATATGCTTAAATAGTTCACTTTAGACATATTGACTGTTTGTGTTAAACAAAAGTGTATTTGAAGCACAATAAGACACGAAAAACAGTCAGAGCAGTGTGTGAGTAAAATCAATAAAAGTTTCAATGAATCATTCTTTTAAACAACATGCCAATAATAAACTTAGTGTCATATTAATGATCTCTGTGATGGCAGAGACATTGTAATAATTCATGATCTAATATGATCATATCATATGCTGGTAGTGATTGCTGAGCACTAGATGGCGCGCGTGTTGATTTAGCACGAGTGTAACGGCACGCTTGTTATTTAATCCAGACCTGTTAACATGTCAGTGTTTGTTTTTGGCTGTCCTTAATTACCCAGCAGTCATTTCACACTCGTTTCTCTGTCTCTGCCGATGAGAAGGTGTTTGTCCTAGAGTTTGGACAGAAATACTGTCCGCTGCTGTCAGACGAGTCGTTTAAATGTGCTTTAAAGTGTGTGTTTAAAGAGTGTGGAGAGTGTGTTTTGCTGCATTTCTCATAACACATGCATGAGATACTGGACTTCTGCTCAGATATCTCAGATATGACATACTTGCACTGAGTGCTGGTGTGACGATCTCATGCGTTCACACTCTAATGCTAGTGAAGCACAGGTTTTCTGCTCTGCCGTCGCCCGTGGCCATGCCTTCTGAAGGCTTTTTGCCAAAGCGCAGGCGAGATTAATGCCCAGCACCTCACAGGAGGAGAAAAACACCGTTCTTGTTTTCTATGCAGGAACATGTTCATTAGTCTTTTGTATTGTATGGTGCGTTTTTGTTTTTGCAAAATCATAAATCTTTATACAATTAGAGAAGATCCACTTGGCTGTGCAAGTTTCCCTCAAGATTAATACGAGCAGCTCTGCTGCGCAGCACAAAATAAAAGACGCCTCCTGACAAAATAAATTACAGCCAAACGTCATTCATCTTCAGAATCGATCAAACTCTGCAGGTTATTGTTCTCGTGTGCAGTTCAGACAGAAAGGAAGCATTCGCTCTGTTCGGCCGCAGACTGAAGAAGGTCTGGAGCTGGTTATGATTGTTAATGCGGTTTGATGATGTTCATATTAAAAGAGTAAAAATAAAATATTGATGAAGGAGCATGAGCAGTGGTTCAGTATAAGCTCACTGTATCTTCATTATGATGATTTCTATATGTTTGAGGTTCTTCTGGTCAGAAATATACAGGTGATGATGAGGGAATAATGTTGAATCTGCAGCAGCGAAATATGAATATTACTGTTTAGTTCAAAATATTCACCAATATGTGCTTGCGGGAGAAATATTCCTAGTCTATGAGTGAACGTAAGAACATAAACTCATGGAGGATTGAGACGACTTTAATATGTCACTGCATGACTGGATGTCACTCACTGTCACATCTTCTGTTTCCATGGTAACAGCACTTTCTCTGATTGGTGGATCTCTCTTCAGGATTATGGGTAGTGTTGTTATGAACTGATTTTAATATGTGTAGCATTAGTGGGTCTCTGTACGGAGAGCTAGTGTTCATTCGTTTGACTAGCATTGCTTTGTTGGTTCAGTATTGTTCATGAATGTTGTTTGTGTGTGTGTGTGTGTGTGAGTTTGGGATAGACTGCAGTCCTTTGAGTTTTGGGATAGGTGTGTGTGTGTGTTGTGTGTGTGTGTGTGTGTGTGTTTTATAATGCGTTTAGAGTGGACTCTTGCAGTCATTACCGGCTTCAGCACAACAACAAACAGCAACATGTAATTATCTTCATTTCCTTCCCTGTGATCAGACACCTTCAGATAGTCGCCCACTTCAGTGTGTGTGTGTGTGTGTGGTGTATATGGGTGTGTGTGTGTGTGTGTGTGGTGTGTGTGTGTGTGCGTGTGTATGAGTACGTTGCGTGTGAGTGTGTGGTGTACTCTTTGTGTACTTTTACGGTTTTTAGCTGCTCTTCGACTCAGGATCAGACAGTTTTTCAGAACACCCTCTGGCTTACTGTTTTAAATGAACAATAATTCATGAACACTATAATAATGTAAATTCATGTGTGTAACATATAACAGCAGATGCAGACACTCTACAGTCTGTTAGTTCAGTTTACGGTCAGGCAAAGTTTAGTTTGCTCTAATTCAGAATTATAAAAGTTCAAAACACATTTGTAATGTAATGATTTATTTTGTCCCTGAGGTCCACTTGATTAATAAAATGTGTTATGGTGCCTTGAAGGCTTTGTGTAAATGATTTCTGTTTTATATTTGGCTAATTTGTGTTACAGTAGCTGCTGAATAGGTTAATACAATGCAACAACTGGACATCCATATATTAATGTGCTTCTGTTGTGATGTCATAATCCGAAAGATTAGTTTAGGTTCGAGTAAGTGTTCTGTTTGTACTGGTGAAATTTTGGTGGTTTTGTATTTTGAGTTAAGGAAAACTTAAATTATCATGGTAACAGCCTTTAATGAATGTGTTTTATTAAGTAGCCCTAATCAGAAATGTCAATATCATTAATTTTACAATGCCAGTTTTGTGCAGTAACATTAGTAATGTCATATATACTTTCAATAATATAATTTTGTACTTATTTGTAATTGTCTAATATTAGAAATGTCAGTAATATTAGTAATTTATATATAGTAATGTCAGTCCATAAGGTCTGTAATATTAGTAATTTTAGTAGTATTAAATGTCTGTAAGTAGTAGTAATGTCAGATATTAGTAATTTCAGTAATATTACTAATTTTTTCAAGTAGTATTAGTAATGGTCTAAATAGTAATGTCAGTAATATTAGTAATTTCAGTAAAGGTATGTTAGTAAGGAATGTCAGTATTAGTAATTACAGTAGTGTTAATAATTGTCTGTATATATTAGGAATGTCAGTAATATTAGTAATTCAGTAGTATTAAACTGTATATATTAGGAATGTCATAATATTAATAAGTTCAGTAGTGAGTAGGAATGTCTGGGGGGGGGTAGTTTTAGTTATGTTCAGGATATTAATAATGGTCAGTAGTATGGTATGTGTAGTATTAGGAATGTCTTAATATTAGTAATTTAGCATATTAACTAATGTCTGTAGTATTAGGAAGTGTCAGTAATATCAGTAATTTTTAGTAGATTTAGGGTGTCGGTGAGTTTTAGTTATGTCAGTAAGATTTAGTAATTTCAGTAGTTTTAATAATGTGTATAGGTAGTAGTGATGTCAGTATAGTAGTTATTTATAATATTAATAATGTCTGTAGTATTAGGAATGTCAGTAATATCAGTAATGTTAGTAGTATTTAGGAGTGGCTATGTAGTTTTAGTTATGTCAGTAATATAGGTATTTTCAGTAGTTTGAATAATGTATAGTATTAGGAATGGCAGTAATAGTAGTAATTTATAATAATGTAATAATGTCTGTAGGATTGGAATGTCAGTAATATTAGTAATTTCAGTAGTATTAGGAGTGTCTGTAGTTTTAGTTATGTCAGTAATATTAGTAATTTCAGTAGTATTAGGAATATGTGTAGTTTTAGTTATGTCAGTAATATTAGTAATTTCCGTAGTATTAATAATGTCTAGTATTAGGAATGTCAGTAATATTAGTCATTTCAGTAGTATTAATAATGTCTGTAGTATTAGGAATGTCAGTAATGAGTAGTCATTGTCAGTAGTATTAGGAGTGTCTGTAGATATTTAGGAATGTCATTAATATTAGTCATTTTTCAGTCGTATTAGGACGTGTCTGTAGTTTTAGTTATGGTCAGTAATATTAGTAATTTCAGTAGTATTAATAATGTATAGTATTATGAACTGTCAGTAATATTAGTAATTTCAGTAGTATTAATAATGTCTGTAGTATTAGGAATGTATCAGTAATATTAGTAATTTCAGTAGTCTTAATAATGTCTGTAAGTATTAGGAATGTCAGTAATATTAGTCGTTTCAGTAGTTTAATAATGTCTGTAGTATTATGAATGTCAGTAACTAGGATAATTTCCAGTAGTATGAGGAGTGTCTGTAGTGTTAGTTATGTCAGTAATATTAGTAATTTCAGTAGTTTTAATAATGTCTGAGTATTAGG
>NC_056586.1:28795660-28813160 GCF_018340385.1 Cyprinus carpio | reverse complement strand
TTTTTAATAAGTCTTTACAAGTGCACTCATACATAACTGCACATACATGCATAAATGCCTACAAACACACACTTTAAAATACTTTAATTCACTACTGAAATCATGTTTACCACAGGACCCAACTATTTTATACATAAACATCCCGCACACGCCCCAACTTAAATAAATAAATAAATAAAGCAACGTAAAAAAATAAATAAATACATTTGCTCTGCATTAAACCAACTTCAAACAGTAAAATTAGAGTTAATGTGGTTTTGGATTGTTTACCTTTCCATATATATAAAGAGAGAGAGAGAGGAGTGAAATATGAATTTGTAGCTTAATGATTTATGATCAGTTGCATGGAAAAACTGATAAATTCAGACTTTTGACCTGTAATTAATAATGGCATGTTAATTTGACAATCATTGAATAGGTTATGTATTATATAACAGATCTGTTGTTTCTGATAGCTGTTGTGGATATTCTGATGGTGAATTACTTCTGTAGTTTATCTAATATCTCTGTTTACACAGACGTTATGATATACTGCATATAATAAAGTAATCACAGTCTGGCTTTATGTTTTCACTCTCACACTGAATATCTGATAAACTCTCAGGTCTTCACAGTCACTGAAAACCTGCTGGAAAAATTTCAACATCTGCAGTAATGAAGTAAAATCAGCGTGAAACAGACGTCACAGCAACGATTTTCTTTGAAGCCTTTACTTTAAAAGCTTTGAAAACTTTATTCAGCTCTCACAGGTTATGATCAATGATGATCTGTCATTAAATATGATCCTGCGGGTGTGTAATTACTCATCAGAGCATCATCTACATGAGATCAGACGAACTGAATTCGTTTCATAAGCGAGGAGCTCTACAGGTACTGAACTAAACTGAAGCCAGTGGCGCTGAATAATGGCATTTTGTCTTGATTTATACCAGAATCTGAATTTAAAGTGCTGTGGAAATAAATGAGATCAAAAGAACAACAGATGTCGTGAACATAATTGGCACATTTCTTTATTTTGAAAACAGACGAAACCATTTTCCACGATTTTACTCCTTAGATTCAAACTCACTTGAACAGAATGGCTGGCGCTTTTTCTTTTTGTTGGATTTTCTCGATTTTTAACATCAGTGCAGCAATATCTTCAATGAAACAACACCAAGGACATGAAAAGAAGCCACATGTATTAGTTGGGTGCGTGTGAGAAGGTTCTCTTCTCTGGAGGAAGGATTCTCATGAATCAGAAGAGGAGCTGGACAGATGGAGGCTTGTGTCCGTCTGCGATCGATCCGCACTGGAAAACTCCCTCCAAACGTCAGAAAATCACTGCCACACCAGAAAAGAGAGGACAAACATAAAAACAGACCGTCTTCATCATCAAGTGCAGTCTGTCGATTACTTATGCTTTTACATTTCACTGGTCGTCCGTTAAACATTCTCCTCTTTGCCGGCGTCTGAAACGGCCTCCTCTGCTGGTTTGGAGTCGTCGAGGGCCTCTGCAAAGACCAGAAGAAACAGCTTCACTTCCAGACACACTTACAAACCGCCGGTGGAGCGTGAGCACGGGTTACTGCTGCAGAAGCACTGAATGAAGCAGAAACGCTGCGGCTCAGTCAAGAGCGTTCAGTCGAACCGCAGCTCTCGCATGGAAATGGATTCAGGACTCGTTTCTGACAGTACTGTATATTGTTGCTAACTCAGCCACTCTCTAATAACACCCTCATGACGCAATCCGGTCTGTTTTGACCCGGAAGAGAGAGATACATTTTGTTCCTTTACACTAAATGACACATTTTTTAGAAACTGTGTTTCTCTTCCGAGTCCAAAATGACCCGAACTCAAAACATTTGACATTTTGTATAAAATTTGTTCGGCCCGGGTATATATGAGGTTCAAAGAAATTTCACTGAATTCCATTCATTCATTAATGGAGTTAACACTGGTAATTCTAAGATTTTATGTTCTTAATCTTTTAAAATAACATTTCATGTGTAATTGAAATTACCAAGAATTTCAAAGGTTCTTTCATAATCTAAAAGCTTCTTTCATTTATTTCTATTAACTAAGACTAACTAACTGTTGAAAGGTTCTCTATTGGCCTTGATGGCTTCATGAAGAGCGTTTAACATCAGTGGAACCTTTCCATTGCACAAAATCTCCTTTTCTAGTGGAAAAAAGAGTCTTTAGATTTTGTTGACTGAAAAGTTCTTTCAAGAACCAAGGAACATTACACTTTTAAAAATACAGCTTCCAAAAGGGAGTTTTCCCAGTGATGCCACAGAAGAACCATTTTGGTTCCCCAAACAACTTTTGAGTGAACAGTTCTTTTCCTCGATGTGAAGAGCATTTCACTAATCTAAAGAAGATTTTGTGCAATGGAAAGTTTACATGATTGTTCAAGGTTCTTCATGAAACCAACGATGCCCAAAAAACTTGATTTTTAGAGTGTTCATGATTCACAAGTTGTTTGCTCAGAACAGACATCTACTCACTGGAGAAAAAGAAACTACCAGCAGGGGTTAAACTGATCAAACTAACCAACTAACCCTCTGGTTGATATAGTCTAGTCTATAGTTGTCTTTCACCCTCCACACTCACACGGATGATTTCAGAGCTCAAACTCTTTTTCTGACGCACCTTTTTCATCAGTTTGGTCTGTTTCCTGGCTCTCGGCGGCGGCAGCAGCGTCAGGCACATCGGCTCGTTTGGCTTCCTCCTCCTCCTCCTCCTCCTCCTCCTTCTGTGTGTTTATGTCGTCAGCGGCCGCCGTGTTCTCCGCCTCTTTTGGCTCCTCTGCATCCTGCAGCTGCTCCTGCGCTTCCTCTTTAGTGGGCGTGTCTGAGGGGGCGGAGTCAGTCCCAGCGGTGGGCGGGGCTTCAGCGGCAGGTGAGTTGGGCTGCTCAGCTGGTTTGCTCTCCTCTGCTGTTTCCGTGGAAACCTCGGCCGGTTTCTCCTCCGACGGAGAGACTCGCTCCTTCTTCTCCTCGGTCTCGGCGGATTCATCCGGAGCGGCGTCGTTCTCCTCATCTTTCTCTTCGTCCTTCATCTTTTTCCGGGTGATGTGTCCACGGAAGCTGGCCTGGATCTTGGTGGCGGCCTTGTCGGCGTTTTCCTCCGGTTTGGTTCCATCCTGCTTGATCTCCTGATCGGCCTCTTCACTCTTCTCAACCTGAGACCAGAAACACAAACACCATCAGCAACTCCGACACACTCACCTGAGACGCTCAAGTCAAGTCACCTTTATTTCTGCAGCGCTTTATACAATACTGGTCGTGTCCAAGCAGCTTTACAGAGTTAAACAGGAAAATAGTTTGCCAATAATGCAAGAAGACAGTAACACAAAGAGTCATTCTCCAGCTAAAGTCAGTTCATTGATGATTCAGTGATGCCATCATTCAGCTCTCTTCCAATAGTGTCTCAGACACACTTCTTTTCCATACTGTGGACATCAATGGTGAATCTTCATTTTTGGGTGAATGATCCATTTAAGCTGAAATAGAGCTAACTACTGAAGCACGTTTAGTTAAGAAGTTAGTTAGTTACTCAAAATTGCAAGATATGAACTCCAAGCCCGCAAAGCTCAAAATCACCTTTTTATTTCTTTATCCGTTGGCGGAGACGGGCTTCCATAGAAAAGTGACCATTCGAGCTAAGCTTGCGTAGAAACAGCATGTTCTGACCAACTGACCCACGGATCCAGAGCAACTGATCTGTTTGTTTTATGGATTTAACAGATGATTTATTCAAAAAACGACTTACAACAGAGGAACATAAGTAATTACTCACATATCCACAGCATACAGTGCCACGTTTATCAGACAGCTGGATTAGGAAACAAGCTCGAGTGAAATGCAGAGAAGAGAAAGAAGGTGATATGTCTGCTTTGTTTTGCGAGTGCATTGGTTGAGTGCTGGAGGAAGTGTCTGCTGCTACAGACCCCCAGCGAGCTTCCCATCAGGCATCTGGACGTATGATTACGATGGTTTAATTGAATGAGCATTAGAGCATTTAAGACTGCGAGTGATTTTAATAGACGCTGTTAATGAATCTGGATCTAGAGCTCAGACGGTCGTTCAGCTGCTGCAATCCCACGATTACAAGCGTCTCAGTGCTGAGCGACACGAGGATCAGCGAGAGCCTCATCTTCACCATCAAGAGCACAAGAGGGAAAAGAGTGTGTCGCTGTATTTAACTATTTTCTAAAAACCTGATTCTCAGGAGGTGAATTTTAATTTTTGAAATGGCATTTATCTCATGATCTCAGATGTGTCCGATGGATGAACACATCTGAGACGCAGGACTGAATCAGGACTTCATGCACAAACCCCATGTTTCCTTCTGAGACGGATCAAGATGTGATTAAAGCCATTAGCGCTGGAGTAACCCTAACCCAGGATCACACACACGTCTGATGTCTGTGTGTTATTCTGCTCTGACCATAAGAAATATCAGCACAGCATGGCAAAGCTGAAAGCAAAGCACCTGTCAGCATAAGAAAGCGTGACGTCTGACCGGAGAATCAGGGAGAAAGACTCAATATTTACCTTGTCCATCAGCGTCCAGGGAGGCTTTTGTCCAGCGAGGGCTTTTTAATTTAATATTGAAATGCATCTAATGAAAAAAGCAAGCATAAAATGAAAAAAAAAAATGTGTAAAAGTGACATATAATGCATGACAAAAACATTCATAAATCAAACTCAAAAGTATCTTGAAGCAGATGAAAATTAAAAAGTGTAAAATTATAAATGCAAAATTAAAATCTAGTGAACAGAAGCCAAATTAATGATATAATGCAACATGAAGGCAATTTCATTTGGAAACACTTTTTCATTTATATATGCAATCTGCAAATGGACTGCAGAAAATGATGTCATTTCTGTGAATGCATGAGGATTTATTCTGTCTGACCGGCTGTTTATACAGCATCTGTTTTCTCATATTTTACCCTCATAACTGTACTACAATCAATATCCATCAATAAACGCATCTCCAGCTGTCAGACCCACGGATATTTGACCCGTCCAGATGATCAGGCTCCTGACCACATCCTTCATCTTCATCTGCTGTAGGTCTGCACCTGTTGATGGAGTTGTGATGCTCAACAGGTGTCACACACACACACACACACACTGAAAGTTCAGTGATATGAAGGTAAAATAATGACTAAAAGATCTGCATGCGCAGGGTAATATTTGTGGAAGTGTACGTGAGACTGTAAGCGTAAATTAAATGTGCATGCGCAAGAGAAGCTTTGTAAAGGTGTGAATCGCGTTTCAAGCGTATGAAAAAATTATTTGCAGCATTTTACTTATTAAGTATTGTGAAACTGCAGCTTCGTGCTAACGCAAAATAAATATGTTCTGCATTCTTCTGACTTCCATTTTTCGTCGCTAACACTTTTGGCTGGTTTTCTCTAAAATACTGTCAAAAGTACTGCAAGCCTGTGAACGGTGATTTTCAAGAGAAAACAACAGTTTAAAGAACTGCAAAACGGATTGACTGCATAGAACCAGTCTGAATGTGTACAAAAACAAACTGTTGCAAATGTCTATGTGGACTTGTGCATGTGGGGCAAAAAGTTCCCGAAATAATCCGATATTTACAGCTCCGTTCTTCTTTTCTCTGCGCTTACACGTTCGGCAAGATTCTCTCACTTACTGAGTTTTGTAAGCGTGAGGGGGAGGGCGGGGCCAACACCTTCTTGTAGCCAATCAAAAGAGCCGCTCGCTGACTCTCCATTTACTCTTATCTGATTGGTTCAATAAACACATCACACGCCAAGACAATTATTTTCATTTAGTTCAGGAACGTTCTCGCTGCCAGGGGGGTATTCCAGAAAGCAGGTTATGTGACATACCCGGGTATGTTTAAGAGTAAGTAAGCGATAACCTCAACTTTCGGTTCCAAAAACAGAGGTAACTTTCTAAGAGTATGTTAGTAGTCCAGCAACTCACTCTCTGAACTTCAACCGAGCCCATCCTGCTCCGGAGCAGCTTCTGTTAGTTCACAACAGCGAGCCTTCAGTGGGTGTGACAGATAGCGCACAACATTATATAATATTACAATATATATATATATATATATATATATATATATATATGATATGTTAATGAGGAAGCGCTAATATATAATAAATGAGGTAATATATTATTCTAATATTATTATTTCTTTTATTGGCATATATAAGAGTTATCTGTATAAATTATAAAACACTATGACAAGGTAATGTTTAACTTATATATATGTATTTATTTTATTTATTACATGTTATATTATGTCACACATGCATTTTCTATAATGTCTAAATTCTAAATCAAAATACGTATCTGATATGACTTAATATATAATTAGCATAAAACAAACAATATAATTCACATTCTCAAGGATTAAAGATTAAATGGAAAAAAAAAAATATTTTGAAAAGGATTGCACAGCCATCAGTTAGGTGGCGATATGCACTAAGCATGTAAACAACTAATGAACAAAAGAAGAAGAAAGAAACAGCTTGGCGTGCTTTTTCTTAGCGTCCGTTTCCATAGTGACTCGTAGATTCGTCGCTCTGTTGAGAATGTCTTGAGTCTTAACCAGGAACATACTCTGAGTTGAATGAACTTACTCCTGGACGCTATCATATAACCACACAACTAAACAAGGTTTGGATTGGGTTAATCAACCGAGAGTTCAGGGTTTAGTTCACGGTAAGTTAACCCTGCTTTCTGGAATACACCCCAGAATGGTAGTTTTAACGTACACATACATTAAAAATAAATAAATAAATAACAACTTAATTAAAACATGATACTTGATGTCACTCGATGTGTGAGTCATTCTCGTGAGTCACAATCATGACATTATCAGCTGATCTCAGGTGAAGCTTGTTAACGGCTCAATTACCGTCAGAACGAAACTAACAGTAGACCGCAATCTTTTATTTAAAAAGGCAATTAAAATGAAAATCCATCTGAAGAGAGAAATGCTCTTCAGACGTGTTTGATGTGATTCAGTATTTATGAGAGAATGAACACATTCCACTCTTAATAAATATTTCTGGCATCATTTCATATGATGCTTCATGACACTAAACAAAACATCAAGGCACACATGACCGGAAGGCGGGGTTTACAGATGTTCCTGCCGTTTAAAGCTGGACGCAGTGACCAATCTCTTCATCAGGAAAAAGAGGGCGTGTCCAGACGAGAAGATTGACAAGACTCCATTATCTGAAGGACTTAATCGAGGGTTTTGGTTGCTGGGTTCAAAGGTCACGCTAAAACAAAAGCCTAAAGGCTCTGAAGCGACCGTCAGCGTCTAAAACCAGACAGACACGAGCGGTTCTCAGATCAGCTGTCAAACAGACGAGCGAGACTTCACAATCAGACTGTGGAGGAAATATTTCAGACCACAGTTCATCTGATTATGAGGAAGCATTTGCGCATGTTAAATGCAGAAAATGTGACTGAATGGAATGCTCTCTCATAAGAAATGCAATTATAATAATGTTGCAAAAAAATTATGAAGGATACATCAGCACAGAGTCTTGCAGCATTTGTGGAAGGAGCCACACCTTAAATCCACCCGCCCCCACGACACACACACACACACACACACACACACACAAAACCCACGACACTCACACACACACACACACACACACTGACACACACACACAAAAGCCACGACACTCTCACACACACACACACACACACACACACACACTCACTCCCCACGACACACACCGACACGCTCACACACACACTTAGCCCACGACACACACTCTCTCTCACACACACACACACACACACACACACACACACACCGACACGCTCACACACACACACACACACACACACACATCACTCACTCACTCTCTCACACACACACACACACACAACCCACGACACACACCGACACGCTTACACACACACAACCCACGACACACACTCTCACACACACACTCACACACTTAACATCTTCAGGTCGCGATTATTATTCACCTGCACTGACGTACCCTCACGGATATTCCCGCGCAATTACACTGTCACAATATTCAAATAAAGAACGAGCAGCTGAGACAGGACCACACCCTTCATCCTCCTCATGTCTACAGCTCCATCCCGCTGTCTGTCTCTCGCTCGGTTCAGACGCTCCGCTGATCGTAACGCTCGCGTTCTACTCGCATCGCGTCGCGCTCAGTGGGGCGTGAGAACAATAGAGACGCGGCACGCGGCTTGCGTGAGTATACAGTGAAGATGTTCAACACGGATTCCTCAAAAGCGGCGCGAGGCGCGGTTTCAGCCTGCTTTCAACGCGCCTTTACAACATTAAACATCTAACCTCCCGTTCAGATTATAAATCGGTAAAGGCTTTATCCCGGAGCCGTTCACCGGAGACCCGCCCCGAGAGCAATTAATGCTTCATCACATCCAACTTTCATCTCCAGAGAAATCATTATAATTCCTGTGAGAGAGATTAATATAAGTGTGTGGATCTCCACACACACACCACACCCTGAAACTCCTCACACTCACACACACACACCCGTTAAACAGCATCAGACTCTACACCTGGCTGACAGGTACAGTCTCATCACTGCTGCTCAATCACATCATCAAGCCTCCACCATCAGTTTACAGCGACAAAAGTGTGAAGAATCCAGATATTTACCGGTTTAGTTCTTCTGATACAGCACAGCATAGTCGTATCCTTTCAGCGTCTCGCTCTGCTTCTTCCTTTTCTCTCTTCTCTCTCTCTCTCTCTCTCTCTCTCTCTCTCTCTATCACAATAACCCCACCCTATAAAACACCACCGGCTGTATCAACAGCTGAGGATTCTGATGCTTAAACTCATCACAGTTGAGCCTCAGTCACTCTGTCTGTCTGTCTGCGCTGCCAACAATGAGAATAATCCCACCCTATAAACCCCCTCCCTCACTCTCACGCGCGCGCACACACGCGCAGATGAACCCGATGCGCTCACAGACGCGTGTGCGCGCGCGCGGCCCCGCCCTGACCACACGCTGCATGAATGATTGAATCCGGAGGGTCCGGCGCTGGATGACCTGCTGTGTATCTGGGCGGTGGTCTGCTGCTGCTCGTGGGTTAATAGAGCTTTGTGTGGGCTGTAATGCAGGAACGGGCCACGCTAAGGCTGAGCGCCGTTCACATGGTAACGGCTCTGAATCGATGGCCATGTGATCACCGGGGTGTGGATCTCGGGGCTCCTTCTTGAGCACCATTCCTCCGGGACGCTTTCGGACCCATCTTCATCAGAGCTGCGCGCTGTTCTCGTGACGCTAACATCATCATCTTCTTGTTCTTCTGCGTCTGTGAAGGTCAAACCACCCACATGTTCAAACACTTATTCACTGGGAAACTGAGCTTTCCCTCTCAACAGCATCTCTGAAACACACACACTTACTGCTATAGCGCTTTACACCACACCTTCACAGAATTAAACAGAACAGTGTTGTATGTTCATCAATTATAGTTCAGAGAGGACCGCTTTGGCAAGTTACTTGAGTTTATTGAACACAACTTATCTTTGGCAGTATGGTTCCTTATGGGGGCTCTTGCTCCAAAATTAATTGAACATACAAGAGCTTAAACATTAACCCTCCAGAACCATCAGCTTGGAAATACATGACAATTAAGATAACCCCTGTTCTTTAAAAGCGAACAGTGGTAATGGTGTAGATGTGGCAGTGGGACGTCTATCCTGTAGATTGGTTATGAGGATGAGTGTCTCTCAGCAGTGAGGTCCATGCCAACTTGAAAGCCTTAGTGATCTGAAACAAAGAAGACAACAACCAGAAAGTGCACGCTAATATGCTCATGCTTATAAGGGGGGGGGGGGGTGAGCAGTTTGAGCATACTCACTGAGCAGTAGTGCCACGTATATATGTCCCGTGTCTAATAGAAGAATGGTAGTGATTGGAGCGATCTGACAGCTGACCGCATCAGCTGGTCGCAGCACTATGCCTCCGTGGCCTGACTGAACTAACGCTGCACTCGATAAGAGAGAAACTCTCATTAGCAGGGAAATCAATGGCAGAAATCAATCAGGTACATTGATGAGGACAGATAGACGCGGCTGCATGAATGATGTCGACTGATTCTCAGTGATTCACGCCTTCGTTTGTCACTTTAACTGGAATGCCGTTTTCACTGCTATATTTCTGCATGAGGTCTCCACGTGCATCTAAAGAGATGTGCTGGTCATTTTAGGATCCGTCCCACAAACTGACATCAGTACAAGAGGTCAGAGATGCAGAGGTCACAGGTCCTCTTGAATACTGATTGCTGACGGCATGATCACTGATGGTTTGACTCTCCCTCTTCTGTGGAACATAAAAGAAGACATTCTGAGAAACGTCTCAGGGGTTTCGTCCATACACTGATCATCAGTGGGATCCCATCGTTCTTCTGAATATCATTTGTGTTCCATTGAAGAAAGAAAGTCATACAAGTTTAGAACAACGTGAGGGCGAGTAAATCATTTATGACAGAACAATCTTCTGAAAATCAGCTTTGAAGCATCTTGGATTGTGAAAAGTTCGGCGCAAATGTCTTAAAATCACCATGAAACCAAAATGGAGATGTTTTCCCATCAATTAATTCCCATTGAACAAAATCAAGCCCTGCCATGTTTATTTTTCCTCATTCAAGAAGTTGTCTGAGGGAAATAAAAGGCAATTGTAAATTTGAGGAATTAAGCCTATGGTTCTTTAGCCGCTGAAGGGAAATAACAAGATGAATATCAACGTGCAGTAAACGGTAAAACTGTTTGCACTACAAACCAGTGTGTTCATAAGATAATACATTAAAATAATATGGTAAGACACACCAATCTGCAATATCACGCAGCAAAACCAGCTGTTTTGCACAGACCAGAAACCAGACACATAAAATTTATAAATGGCTGCGCCCATTCTTACGGGAAAAATAAGGTGGATAGCTAAAAACGATAGACAGTTCATCAATTAAAGAGAAGTCTTACAGCCAACATAACTACTTTATGATGATATAATTCCTGATGGATCTCAGGGGGAACAGGAACAGCTTAGGGTTTGGGTTTGACTCACAGAATGCTGAGGTTGATCAGAAGGATCTGCGACACTTCGCTGGAGTCATAAAGATGGACAGGCGTCCACTTACTCCAGTCGCAGCAGAGTCAAACTGCAGAGCTTTAGATGTTCGTTCAGATGTCAGATGATGAAGCTCCCGTGGTTTCCTACATGAGAGAAGAGCACGGCTTAGTTTAAGTGAGGAAACGCTCACGTATCATAGTCACAAATTGAATAATCCATAGCAAAGACTGTTTTATTCCATAATCAAGATAAATGGCATTTATGCAGCACTGCTTATACAGGCAGCAGCTCGAATGTGAAATGAATACATGTGGAAATGTTAAATATAAAACACACAATAGAGCATATGTGTGTCCTCATGAATATTCATGAGCAGTGTGTGCCATGTGTTATAATAAACATGCTTTCTTTGACGTGATGAAGATCTCTGTCCTGTCAGGTGTTTCAGCTCAGCGCTGTGTGTGTTTGATGGTGTTTGTGCTACAGGTGTAACAGTGTCTCAGTAATCAGTGCAACAATTCTTTCCTCTGAGACTGTAGTGCATTTGCATTTTGCTGATTCGGATCTTGTGTGTGCGCGTGTGTGTGTGTGAGTGAGCTAAATAAGAGAGAGAGAGAGAGAGAGAGAGAGAGAGAAGTGAGTGAGTGAGTGAGTGAGAGTGAGAGAGAGAGAGAGAGAGAGAGAGAGAGAGAGAGAGAGAGAGAGAGAGAGAGGATACCTTCAGTCTGCATCAGACACCCTAAACAAACTGCACCTCCACCCCTGATCAGGCCAGCAACTGTTGCCAAGGCAACCACACGGAAACAGCATCTTCTGACTCCAGCTGATGGTGAAACTCCATCCATATCTCCCTCTAGTGTGAGTGTGACAAGACCCCACGGACGCCGCTGATGCGCCGTCTCCATGGCAACAGGCCAGAGCGGATGACTAACACACACACACACACACACACACACACTCTCTCGTGTGGACGATCAGAGGTGTGATTCACACTGGGCTGTAAGATATTTGTCAAAGCATCAAAAAACCTCCTCAGAATGGTTTCACATCCACTGAAGATGCTGGAGGATCGTGATGCTGGGCAGGAAAAATCAGAACCAATAATGAACCCATCACATTGATAAAAGACATCAGTCAATGAAAATTAAACCATTAGAAGCTTTCCTTTGATCATCGTCATGTTTCATCACGTCATGTGAACGAAAAAGCACAAATATGCCAACGAATGATGAGTATAACGTCCATCTCAATGAACTCACTGTCCCTCTACACAAACATTACGAAAGCAGATTCAGGAGATCAGAGACTTTCATTTAAAAAACTTTATTTATATTTTGTTCATTTTACTAGTACTACAATATATTTGACCTTAAATGTTATAAAAAATAGTGAAAACAGTTAAACCCTGTTTAGCGAGTTAAAAACATCCTAGACAAGCTGCATTCAAAGCTATTATAGAGAATCAGTTTGCTGTACAGTGCATGGAAATTAATCATATTTCAGCATTAACTGAAAGCTTTCTCGTTAATTAAACAGCTGAAATCAGCAGCGTCACCGTCAGTAATCAGGTGTCTAACGGGAATGGAGAAAATGCCAGAAGAAGCAAACAGCAACAGACTTTCAGATGCTCACGTTGCTCTATGATGGTTGTTACATGAGACATGGAGCAAAGATAATGTTAAAGTTCATAATGTTAAAGTTATATTTCATATTTATTTAAACAAACAGGATCTTTACATCAGAGTAACAACTACACACACACACATCAGATCTCAGCCAATCAGAATGCTCGAATCTCTCCAGAGAGTGATCATGTGACCATCTGAGGTGAAGCTGTATGTAGATTCACTGTTGTCCAATCAGCTCGTCTTCTGAGTCATAGATTACAGTAACAGAGTCCATTGTTTCTGTCATAAATTAACAAAATCACCCACTCAGAACGTCTCATCAGCACAATGGTGTCTGGGGTTTAGTAAACCTGATCCATGCAAAAAACACCTGCGCACACACACACACACACACACATACACACACTCACTCGCTCAGACACACAGTGGTGTTGCCATTCTAACACTCATACACATAGAAATCCTCATAATCCGGTTCCTCAAACAAACACCAATCACAATAATCACAATACAGAAACAAACACAATTCACAAAAACATCTATACACATAAATACAGATTAATATATAAAACATAATCACAGAAATAGAGAGGAAAATATCAGTGTTAATGTTGCAAAATGCATCTATTATGAAACAGCTGAAAATAAGCAAATCAGAACAAAACAAAGAAAAACACACATATCCACACTAAAAAAAAATGATTTTTAACAATAACAGATCCGTACGGACAGACCTGTTGTGATCAAAAAAATCATTCTCAACAGCAAAAATTAATTAAACTTAGTTTTTAAAATAATCATGTTTAATAGCAGAATTTGTGGTGAAAAACTACATTTCCCATGATGCTGTAAAGAAAGATTCCACCAATCAGAGAGTAGCAGTGAACAAAGCTCCGCCCCCTCCCACAAATTAGTCAAGTCTCTCTACACTCTCAGATTCCTTAAATGTGTGTGTATATATATGCATAACTGGCAATAAACTTAAAATAACATTTCTATAGATACAACCAACAGTTTAAATGTAATAGTTTAATATTTCTGTGTCATTTGTATTTTAATTCTGTAATTCGCAACGCTTCATAGGATTGTAGTTCTTTCCCTCACTAAAGCTATTAAGCTCACAATCTTTGTCTTTTTGTTTGATTTCCATTTACTTTTTGCTTCAAATCAAAGTTTGTAATGTTGTGATTCTCTGATTGGTTCATGGCTTATAATGCTTTTATGAAGACTTTTTTTAAATCCTAATGGGAAAAATGAATGGGAACAATACTTCCAGAAGCAGCAATTCTGAAAAAGTTGTCAGCATTTATGAACTCTGTAGTGTCATAATTCAGTTCAATGATGATTCAAATCAGTTCAATAACAGTGTCAGAGTTGCAAAGTTCATCAGTTATGAAAGCATCAGTTTTAAGTCTGAACACACACTACAATCCAACTAACACAGACACGTTCATCATCTAAATATCTCATCCACACTACAGAGGCTCGTTTACCTTAAAGTAACAGCAGCACAGGCTCTGTTTCTGTTGTGTCTGGCCGTAGAAATACTCATCACTGTGAACAGACAGACGCAGTCATTACTCACATATAACATCACTCTGGATCGCTGGATCCCTGCACATCAGTTTCTTACCCAGTGACCACCTCGATGGGCGAGTGATGGGCCGCGGCGGGACGCTTCTCTGACACAGACCAACACGGACACAGTATTCGACCCAGCAGCACCAGCGTGATGATTCCTGACGGGACCAGAACAAACACCAGCAACACGCCGACATCCGTGAACGTCACCGAGCGTCCTGACAGAAGCACAGACGGCACACGCTCAACACATGAGAACTCAACCAGCAAAACTACCATTATACTGTGTCTGGGTGAACCTCAGGAGGACATGTCCGGGTCATATTTCACCCCATTAAAATTAAAACCAGAATTTAAAAAAGCCTACAATGTGACATTATATTCATGAAAATTAAACACATTTCCCCCAGTTTCTCCTCACTGTAATGAAAATCACAAGCTCATTACGGCACATGTACATTACTGAATAAAATCCAATTCACTTTAACAAATATTATAATGCATACTTCTACATCTACTTAGTTATTAATGATTTTTTTTTTTGGTCAACCCTTTATTTATATAGCACTTTATATAAAACAGACTGTTGAGACTGCTGAAAATGTGCTCACCCTCAGGCCAACCAAGATATAGATTAGTTTGTTTCTTCATTTTAACAGACTTGGAGAAATTTAGCATTACTTCACTTGTGAAGCAAAAAACTGTGTGTTTATAAGATAAAGCACATAACAATGCTTCCTCCAGTGAACTGCTGTTGTCTCTCACATCAAAATCCAGCCACATATTTGTTTAGAGTTGATTAAACGCTGCTTGATCTTTTTCACTGGACTCATATTTTTTTTAAAGCGTCTTAATGCTGGATGTGTTTCATCTTTTGTCTTCTCCAGATGTTCACTGATGGACTGGAGTGCTGTGGATTACTTGTGGATTATTTGTGATGTTTTTATCAGCTGTTTGGACTCTCATTCTGACGGCACCCCCCCATTCAATTTGCAGAGCAGAGCATCCATTGCTGAGGACACTGATGCAGTGCTACATTTCTGAACTATTCCTTTAAAGCAGCATCACATGAATAAACAAGAAAATTATTCAATTTAACTTAATTAACATGAACTATTCCTTTAAAGCAGCATCACATGAATAAACAAGAAAATTATTCAATTTACTTTAGTTACATTTAGTTCAAATGTGCTTAATTCTCAAGAAAACATCTAATGCTAAAAGACTGAATCCAAACAGGCAGATTCAGGGGTGAAACGTGTTCACGTGTTGACGATCACGCGTGTCGGCTCACTCTGTGGTGTGACGGTGAGGACAGTCTGGGCCGGGTTTCCGTGCACATCAGGAGGGTTGCGTACGGTGCAGGTGTACGTGCCGTTATCAGTGAGTGAGGCGTTCAGCAGCTGGATCGATGCTTCGCCTCGTGACGGGCTGCCGGCCCACTTCACACGACCCTTAAAATAGTCCTCCTTCGGCAGGTAAGCTTGAGACGAGAAGTGAAAGAACTGCAGAGAAACAGAAAATGGACTCAAAAACAAAAAAAAAAAATTCATATTCTGCAGATGCTTCTGTTATGAGCCTGCAGTGCTGAGAGACAGACGATCCACTGAAGTGAAGTGTGATTCAGAACCAGCAAATCACTGCTGAAATAAACCAGTCGTTTTACTGCACAGCCACGTCTCACACTGCACGAGTGTTGGCTCGCATCGTTGTCTGCTGCATCATTCACAGCTTTATGAATTCACTCCTGATGGATGCTGGGGTCTCACCACAAAACACACATCCTACTCATGTGACTTCCTGTGGCCTCATCCACTCCCCACAATTAATCCATAACATATAAACACAATTCATAAAATCAACTCACAAGAACTACACAACATCATGCTCACGACCCCCGCTCTCGGGTCTGAAGGTCCAGTCGACAGACATGAGGCTGGTGATGGAACTGGAGGAGGTGAAGGAGCAGGACAGGGTGACGGTGGCTCCTCTGACCACGCTGATCTCTGCTGGAGCCTCTACTGAGATACAACACACGCTCCTCAGCAGCATTCAACGTTTGCACACACACTCCACTCAAACGATGTTCCTCAAATGTTTTGAACACCACACAACTTCCTCCACTCACCGCACACACTACATGTATGTTCACACTCACACTCACTTCACACACTCCGTGTTCACACACTCCGTGTTCACACACTCCATGTTCACACACTCACCGCACACACTCCGTGTTCACACACACCCTGCACACACTCCATGTTCACACACTCACCGCACACACTCCATGTTCACACACTCCATGTTCACACACTCCATGTTCACACACTCCATGTTCACACCTTCACCTACTCCATGTTCAGACACATAGTACCACACACTCCATGTTCACACACTCACCACACACTCCATGTTCACACACTCCCTGTTCACATGGCCTTTTCAATGTTTACAAACTCACTGTGCACACTTGATCTTCACACACTCCTCAATGTACACAGTCAAAGTACAGACTCACTGAACACACACACACCACAAACACTCTCACGTCTAATTCCATTTGCATCACTAACATCTTAGTTCATTAGCATAAACCTCAATGTTGTAAACGGTGCAGTACACGAATCAGATACTGGTCATATCTCATGCTCAGTTCCTCAATAAAAGCCATAAACTGCAAATTATGAACAATACATGCCATAAAACTGCAAAAATTATCTGATTAATTCATATCAAACACTAGAGCTGTTAATGCGTGAACATGGTTAAATCTCAGTTCACTAACTCAGTTACGTAACAGGGGCCAAGGCTGCATAAACACATCCACTACTGTTTTATAACTAGCAAATTAACCAAGAATAATTAGTCACACTTTCTGGATTTTAAATTATACCAAGACTAGTCAGTTTATGCATCTGGCAGAACAATACAAGCAGAACCAGAAACACGGATGACTGAAGATCCAGTAAAAATTAAACAGCTTCAATGTATGTAAGAGCTTCAGATCATCGGATGGACGTCACCTTCTGGGACGAGCCGTCATCTCACCCCTCGCCGTGACGTCACACGTCTTCTCATCTAAACTCATACTACGTGTGTGTAAAAAAAAAAAAAAAGTCTTCTGATATTTACCTCATTATCAGGAAATTCCAGTGATGTTAATAACCCGTCACAAATGACAGATATAACCAGTGAATGATATTAA
>NC_056586.1:28793174-28795000 GCF_018340385.1 Cyprinus carpio | reverse complement strand
CATGTGATGTGTGTCAGGAGAGGATCAGTATGATAACACACACACACACACACACATCTGAACCTGCAGTTCCTCTCTCATAATGAGCAGAATTACTGTTGCATCAACACAGATACATCAGGTTAAATAAACTATCCAGATGATGGTCTCAGACCCAGATCTGTGTTCTCTGTTAGTGGATCAGCAATCCAGTGTTTGGGTGAATTCTGCTACATAATAATAGGAAAGCCATGCATCAAAAAGATCAACTAAATATATCACTATAGATGTGCTTAGCTGTCACCAAGCTAGTTATCTCTTTGATATGCTTTCCTCATCTCCTGCTTAAAAGCCAGAAAGACCTTCATAGATTTTTGAGAATCAATGATCCAGTGAGCTTTTGCCCCTGAGTTCTGTTTTTAAAGAATTGACTTTTATCTAAAAAAAAAAAAAAAGTTTATATTTAAATGTTCAACTGTTTAAACTTGAACTAGAGCTTTAGTTACAAACAATGTTTGATGATCTTTAAATGTTTTGTGATGTAATGCACACTGAATTGATTCCAGCTTCATCTTCTCTCTCTCTTTCTGTAGGGTTTTTTGGGTCCTGCCGCAGATGAAGGCTGTCAGTATGTGACTGGAATTGTGGGTAAAACCCGTTACTCTGAGAGAGCTGGAATCTGAGTGAACATGAACTAGGAGACACAGGAGTGAATCAGATCTCTGCTCTACTGCAGGATAAACACTGTACACTCCAACACACTGAAGTGAGTATCTTCATTGTTACATAAGAGACACTTTTTAAATTCTTGCTGCTGGGTGTTTTTATGTGTCTTCGTCATCATCAGCAGCAGTATTTGTCAACTGTCAGCTAAAACATACTGGCAAATATTCAGATTAAGCCCTCTGGAAGTGTTTTCTCTTTATGCAGTCTGGAAGAACAACTGTATCACAGAAGGAGAGGGTCATGTTCTGGCATTGCAGCTCTAAATTCAAACCCTTCAAATCTGACAGAGCTTGGATCTGAGTGAGAATAAACTAGGAAACCCAGGAATGAAGATCATCTTGACTCTGTTTGAAAATGTACAGTGTAGACTGAAAAACTGAAGTAAGAAAGTATTTTTAAAAGTGTATCCCATTAATTACCCAGATTCTTTGCGACTCAACACAGTTTAAAAATGTGAATTTAGAAAGGTTCACCTCTAGTTTTATCGCGTTCATGTGTAATTTCCAACATTTTTTGGCAGATGATGTGGAACAGATTTCAACAGATACATGGCCGCAACAAAGTGTTTTATAACAGGGTTTCATTTTTGGAATGCATATAAAGTTTGAGGCGTTTTGTGTTGCACTGTGTTATCATTTACAAGCCGGTAGGAAGAACATCTCGATCTCAGCCGCTCGGGACTCAAACTCTTCCTCTGCATATGCTGTGAGTTTGTGTTGCTTAGTGTTCATCTGGGAAAACAGTGTGTGTTATCTCACTAGATTTGTAACATAGATTTGTTGTACATCGCTATTTCAAAATAAAAGTTATAACCCTTGCTCTGAGTTTGCATGTGGCCAAAAAATTTAAATTACATGGAGTTCACCAAATGTCCTTGAATTCACCTCCGCCAAGAAAGTGAAAAATTGCTGCCCCTCTGCAGGTATTTGTTGTTATAATACATAATACAATTGTAAATTGGTTATGTTCTTATTTTGTGTAGGCATATTACATTATGTAGACCTATTTTAACAGTGTTGTTGTATAAAACCATGTAATTACTTGGTTTTGATACTTTATTTGAACTAGGGCTGTCCGATATGGACAAAAAAAACCTATCACGATTTTTTGATCAATTTTGC